>NC_056744.1:918827917-918845417 GCF_019279795.1 Protopterus annectens
GTCTTCATTTAACAGAGACAGGGTGTGGGGCAACAAAGATATTCAGAAGTATTTCTTAATAGCCAAGTTACTGTAGGTAACAGAACACTCAGATTCCCATAACAGCAGACCAAGTCTTGGAAATGATGAAAGGTCAAGCTTGCATAAGACCCCAGTGAATAACAGTTCTGAAGTTTTGAACTTGAATATGCAAAGAAATACTATATTTGGTTAAAATATTTAATGAAATTAGCCCCATAGAACAGATGGATAAAGCCATTAATGCATGGCAGATGACTCATGTTGACCCACCAGAACTGGCACTGTATGGGCTGGGTGGAGGGAGGATGATGGTGTATAGCTGTTGCAGGTTCTCTCATCCTGTGGAAAAGTAGGTAACCTTTACCTAGTGGAATAGCAGCATTAGGAAGCTGGTGAGGTCTGCGCTGCAAGCTCAGTGCTGCTTTGTTGGAAGGTTATGCATGCACGGAAGCTCACATGCAACCTCCCAAAGGCAGAGATTGTGGAGCTTTCAAGGCTCACATAGGGTTTTGAGAGTTAAGGATCACTCCCAGGCGGTAGCGTGATGCTACACCATTGTCCTTAATCTCCTCACTGGTCACAGAAGTAGGTCAGTTTGAGCTCAGGGATCACTAAGGCAGGTCCTGTAGACCAAAAAGAGGAACAGGAAGCAGCTGATGGTCAGCTGTAGGGAGTTAAAACCATATTTAGTGAAATTTTCAAAAGTAAGCTTGTACTGCTGTTATAAAAGCAATAATAGTTTGCAGTTCTGTCAGAGGAAGGAAAGGATCCAAGTCTTCCCTCCTCATCTAGGCTATTTTGAACACTTAATCATGACTATTTATATACATTACTACAGCACATATAGCAAAGTACGTATAAGAGCTGATTGCAAATAATCAGTTTGGGTTTGTATGAGAAAGGCAGACATGAAACAATATTTTGAAAACTGGACTGTTAATGAAGGTAGTACAGGAGAAACAATGGCAGTTAGCAACCCTTAGTCTGGTTGGAGACAAGACATTTGATAAAGTGGAGTGGTATTATCTAAAAAAGGCATTGCAAGCATTACCAATGAATTTGTGGAATAAACTGTGTCATTTTTACAACAGTTCCACAAACTAGGTTAAGACATATTTGGGAATTACCGTTATTACTTTTATTGTCTGGAGGGAGACACCTGGGGTGCTCATTGCCACCTATTCTCTTTTCTTTGTATCTAGAGCAGATATAGTGATAATGATGCACAAATCAAATGTACTAGATTATCAAGTGGGGAAGAGGAAATGAAAATATCTTTGGTTGTCAGTAAAATTCTTATATAGGTGACAAGGCTTGAGCAGGATTTTGATAATGTGTTCCATGCAATTAGAAAAAACTTGTGTCATACCTAAGTGATAAGATAAGTCAGACTCATGAGGGAGTTGAATCATGAGTTTGGATTTCCATGGGAAGTATCCTAAGTTAATCATTTAGGGATTGGTTAGGCAAGTCAGTACAAGACTTATTTTGAGGCTGGGAATTGGGATCTGAATTGTCCAGTCTTAGTAGGGCCTTGCAAACTTTAATGCTACTGGCAGCAAAAAAAAATTTGCTAGAAAAAGGAAATCAAAACCTAAACCATCTGTAATTGAACTACTGGAAATTGTAAATGAGATAAAAGAACTGGAGTTGAGATCCTTAGAAAGAAAAAAGAGCAAATTGCATAGAAGTAAATGGAATTTGTGGGAAGAATACATGCAGAATAATGTTCAGGAAGAGGAGTGAGGTTTAAGGGAAGGCAGGAATTGAACAATTTACGTAATGTTGGAGTGAATGCTAATTGTGAAAATGGAAGTATATACTGCATGAAAAAATGTTACTTTGGTTTGTTTTCTTTTATATTAATGTTATTAATGTATTTGTACCTATGTCACTGTTATAGTTATGAGTTTAGAAAGAAAAAAGGCATACAATGAAAAGGATGAAAAGATGAAATGTCTAATTTTAGGAAATTAAAAGTGGTCAGGTTTGACCTAGATTAAAGGGTTCAGGCACTGCAGTTTTTTCATGTTACCTTTATCATTAGATACTTTTCAATCTTTTTGGGAGATACACCAGTACAGTTTTTGAAATTAATAAAAAAACAATGATGACCGATTTTATTTGGGATAGTCAGCAGTTTAGCATATCCTAGGGTAAATGTCTGATTTCTAAAGCTGTAGGCAGGCTGGAAATCCAGAATCCTTTGGTACCTCATGATGCAGTTCACATAAAAATATCATATATTGCATATGGATTCTTAAACATCATCATCAACCCCTTTTTCCCCATTTTTCTGCATGGGGTCAAAGTATTGTAAGAACTGTCACCACCTCTACTTATTCAGTACGACTCTCCTATCTTCTTCAAGAGTCATGTCTGACTGCTGCAGGTCCTCTCTTGTGCTTTTTGCTGGATGTCCTCTTTTCCTCTTTCCTTCTTCCTGTCTCTCAGAAATCCTCTTTACCAAATAATTTTTTGCTTTCCTTCACATGTACCCAAACAACTGTAATCTGTTCTTTTTAACCACCTCTGCAAATGGAGCTACATTAGCTTCTGCTCTGATGTAATCATCTCTTTATCTCTCCCATAGTGTATATCCTACTACCCATCTCAGGCACTTAATCTTCATCACTTCTAGCTTCCTCAACTGCTCCACCTTCACTGCCCAGGTTTCTGATCCCTACAGAAGTACTGTTTGTGTTACTGTTTTCTAAACCTTATTTTCAGCATCTTTGGCATTCTTTCATCCCACAAAACACCTGACACTCTGTGCCACTTAGCTGCAACTTGACCTCCTCATTCAGACTTCCCTTATCCTCAACTTCTCCTCCCAAGAACTTGAAACTGTTAATATTTTCCACTGTTTATCTCAATGTTCAGCTTCTTTAGATTCCCCCATTTTTACTATAACTGTCTTGTCTGCACTCAGTTTCATCCCATGTACCTTCAGTTTTGCATTCCATTCTCCCAGCATTTTTTGAAGTTCCTGTTCAAAGTCTGCTTGTAATGCTCCATCATCTGCATACATTAGCATTGTTGATCCCTTCTGACCTTCTTTGGGCTCAGAGCCAAACCCAGATGCACATTAACTCCCAGTAGGAACCCTTCAGTGAGTCCAGAAATTGTCTATGCTCGTCATTGGGTCCATGCACATAGCCTGCATTAATTTTACCAATGCCTTTGTGATTTCAAATCATCACATGCTGCTTAGATCAGCTTTCTTGGAACCTTGCCATTTGTTTTCTCCAAATCGGGAATGCACAGTTAGATTCTTTCCTCACCTCTGTCTTCTCTTGCACTATCTCTCCCACTGTAAACACTGGGTTGGTTGTACTGCACCTGATCTCAATCCGGACTGCTTTTCTTCCATTTTATCTTCTACTGTTCTATATGGTTCCTCATCAATTACCCTCTCTAGCACTTTCATGCAGTGTGACAGGAGTTTGATACCTCTGTACTTCCCACAGTTATAAATGTCCTATTTGCTCTTGTACACTGGCACTAGACTAGTATGCTTATTCTCCCGTCATCTGGGATATACCTTTCATGCCATAGTGCTGTGAATACCCTCAGAATCCATTTTTTTCCCTAACTCATCCAATATCTTCATCATATCTGCTGTGCCCTCATCTGACCCTGCTGCTTTCCCTGACTTCATTTTCCTTAGTGCTGTACTTACTTCTAGGGTGAATTCCTCTTCTTCTCTTATTGTAGTCTGAGTGTGAGGTAGTACAGTTTCTGTGTTTTTTTATTTAGAAGCTACTGAAAGCACTCCATCCATCTCTCTTTGATGTCTTGTGGACTTGTGAGCTGATTGATTCTGACATCCTCATCTTTCTGATTTTGCCTTGCAATATGACATAGTTTCTTTGTGCTACCTGTTGAGATACATTCCAAAAATCTGGTAGAGTGCCTGTAATACCTTGTTCTTTGCTATTGCAACTGCAATCTTAGCCTCTTTGTTAGCCAGCCAGTATTCCTTCTGAGCCTGGTCCATCTTATCTATCTCCCAACTTCCCCTGCACTCCTTCTTTCTTTTGATAACTTCCAGGACTTCTGTAGTACACCACCAAATTTTCTTATGTACTTTAATTCCATACCTGGCTCAGCTATATAAATGTGCTATAGTATTTACACATCCTACTTTGAGACACTGCCATTATTCTACAACTCTTTCTATTTCGTCTTCTTCCTGAGTTGCTAGAGTCCTGAGTAATTCTTTAAACTCTTGCACTTTCATGTCAGTCAGCTTCCAGGTGTTCAACATAGTCTCTGTTGACCTTAAAGCCTTCGTTGACCAGTGCTTGCAGTTGATTGCAGCCATTAGTGGTTTTTGTAGTGGGTCATCTGTTTTGCTGGAGATTACTTTATAGTCTGTGATTCTACCCCAATGCCCTTTCCTTACTAGGACGAAGTCCACCCAAGTTGCGTGTTGACCATTCTTGTATGTGATCTTGTGATTGTCTCTCTTGCTGAAATATGTGCTGGCTACTATCAATTTATTTTGGCAGACAGAGATCTAAAATGGCCTTGCCTTCTTTATTCCTGTTGCTCCACCCATGCGGATCCAGGCAGCCTTGATATTCTGTTCTGTCTATCTTGACATGATTTAGGTTTCCCATTATCATCACTATCTCAGTTTGTCATGCTTTATCTACTAGGTCCTGCAACTGCTGCCTAAATGCTCTTTTTTACTTATCATCACAACCCTGATGTGGGATGTACGCTGAGATTATGAAGAGAATCCTATCTTTACACTGCATTATGATTATCTTGAGTCTATCACTAATTCTAATGATATTCCTCACTGTCTTCAGAAGATTTTTCCTCACTGCAATTCCCACATCATTTCTAGTCTGTCATCCCACTTTTAATTTTTCCAAGTCTTTTGTGTTTCTAGTACCATGAAGGAAATGGATCCCATTCCTAAGTCAAATTATGATTAAAGTTCATGAAATTAGTATTGTTTCAATTTTTGATGTTAGGCAGACGTGCTCTTTGCAGCATCTGCAATGTACCCAGTAATGACTCCTTCTGCAATTCATATGGAGTTACATGTATCGGTAACATATCTAAGTACAATTGTAAATTATTTTTTATAAGACCTATTGCTCCTACCACTGCTGGAACTGTCTGAGTATCCTTCTTCCATATTGCCCTCATTTCTGCCTGCAAATCCTGGCATTTTATGATTTTGTGTCTCTCCATACGTAAGACACTGTAGTCACTGGGTGTAGCAATTTCAATGATCAATGTTACTTTTGTCTTCTTTTCATGGACTACTATATCTGGTTTTCTCGCATCTATTTTTGAACTGTTGGTAATGGGTGATCCCATGTGATATAAACTTCATCATTTTCTATAATGCTTTGTGGCTCATGGTTCCAGTGTTTTTCAGCCACTTCAATACAATAATGCTTGCACAATCCCAAGTGCAACAGTCTTGCCGCATTATTATGCCTTTCAGTATACAGTCCTTCTGCAATTAGTATATCACAACAAGCAACAAGATGTGCGGCTCTTTCCAATTCTGTTTTATAAAACCTACATTTGTCTGTTTCTCCCACGTGTTCAATGGACTTTGTAAACCGATGTGTATGTAATCCACTATCTTTGGCCGCCAATATTAATCTCCCATCTTTTGGTTTAAATTCATCTTCCCTTAACCATTCCTGCATTCAGTCCTGATCAACATGAGATTGTTCAAGAGTTTTCTATATTTGCAACCATATTTATGCATTTTCCACATTTCTTGCATTCTTATCTGATCCTTCAACTTATATTCTTTCTTTTGTTTATTGACACATTCAGTTGCTACCTGATTTTTATCTACTTCTGGTTTGATTTCCATTCTTGCTTGACACCAATATGCCTCTGCTTAGACTTAGTCTCCTCATGTTTCAAAACTTTCACTATGTTTGGGTCTTGTGAGGTCAACAGATATTTATGCAATTCCATGACTGCAGATCTATACATGTAATCAGTTCTGAGGAGACCCATGCCTCCTTCAGAATGGGGAATATATAATCTTTTTTTAACACCTTTACTGAATTATCACTTGTGGCATAGGCAAATTTGCATTTAAATAAAAGTAAACAAACTGTATTAACATGTTCACGTGTACAAACATTATACTTCACATATATTGCTATATATCATATAACCTAAGCAACATTACATAAATTATTCAATTTCTGCCCATTTTTAAACAAAAAACATATTTATTAAACCATCACTTACAGCATAGGCAATCGTACATTTATAAAAATGAAAAGAAACAAACTGACACAATCCTAGTTGCAAGCATTCCCAGTTGCAAACATTATACATCACTAATAATTTACCCAAACATTTTAAAACATTACATAACTCATTTAAGTCCTGCCTTCTTTTAAACCTCATTCCTCCCCTGTATTGCCATTTTTCCTATGTAGTTTGCTCCTACCCTTTCTAAAGATCTTAGTTGCAGTTGTTTTATCTCTGTGGTATTCACTACTTCTAGTATAGTTGGCTTAGATTCTGTTTTCCATCTTCCAGTAATTGCTTTTTGGAAGCCACCATAATTAGACACAGCAAGGCCTTACCATGTCTAGGCAATTCTGATTCTGTATCATAGCTCAGAAAAATGATTTCCCTTGTCATACCAATCTGCCCACACAGCATCTCAGACACTGCATCCCACAGGGAATACTTAAAGTCCACCAACTCACTACACTCCCAGAAAATATGTTCTCAATTACCTCTTCTTCTACATCACATCTCCAACATTTGCTGTCTACCTGAGGAAAAATTCTCCAGAGTCTACTTGGGCTATAAAAATATCCATGTAAACATTTCCACGCAAAAATCCTAAATCTTCTAGATTTTGTTGCATATTTGGGAGACATACTTATATCATCCCATTGTTTCTTTGAGAATTGCTTATCCAATCTCTCTTCCCAGTCCTTTCTAACCCCCTCTGATTGATTGTTATAGTTATCATGCAATGTTTTATATGCTCTACTAATTATTCCTTTTTTAATGGAAGCTTCTGTTCTAGATTCTACTAAAAACTCTACCAGTGTTGGTCTTTCATTTAGGACCCCCCTATATCTTTCTATTTGCCTATACTTTGATATCAGTCCCTAATAATGAAGGCAATATCTAACCTGCAGTCCATATAAATTATTGGTGTCTTACTCTTCCCATTCTATTACCTTTCCCTCTCTAGTTATTTGCTCCCAATACTTTGGTTCCTCTGCCAGTTTTCTCCAATAAATTGCAACCCCCTGCTGCCTGTTGTCTATATCCGTAACTGCAGTCATCCCCATCAGCAGAATCTTCTTTCTCTATTCCTGTGCTGGCTTATTTTTTTAGGATACTTTCTGCTACTTTATGGATATAATAGTCTGTGTGATTATTGTTATTCTCCTTAAAGGCCTGCATCCAAATCCCACTCTCTCCTTGTTTCTTGAGCTCCCCCCCCCCCGTTTTGACATCATCCCTTTCTACTTTGAATTATAGTTTTCTGCTTGTGCTATGTATAGGAGCCTTAACTGTGTAGCTGTGAAATACCCCATTCAAATCTGGTAATCCCAATCTGGCCTGTTCTACTGGAGGTATCAGTTTATCCCACTTGTCTCTTGCAATCTTCCCCTCCCAGATAAAGTCCATCAGCTCTTTAGTAATTGCTGTTCACAACTTCTACTCTGGTTGATAAAAATATACCTGACCTTTCTATTAGACTAATGGGACTAAAAAATTTTAACTGCTTGTATGTTACTATCTATATCCATATAACAAAACTTACATTTTCACAGATTTTGTATTATCTTTTGTTTAGTCTCTTCCCACATATCCTTGGCTGCCATACCAGAATAATTTTTAATCCATATTCCTAAACACTTCATTTTATCATGTCCAGATATATATATATACTTGGTATGCACTGATTTTAATAAATCATTTGATGAGCATGAAGCATCCTTCTTGTTTTCCTGTCCAACCTATCCAACACCTTTTGGGGCCAGTCAGTCACTCCAAAACTATAAGTTAGGACAGGAAAAGCAAATTGGCTTATAGCCTGGACTTTGTTCCTAGATGTCAGTGTTGTTTTCAGTATTAATTTAAGTATTCTAAAATGTTCCTTACTAAGTTTTAGTCATATTTGTTCATGAAAAATACCAGGAGTACCAGGACAATACACCAACGAACTTTATTAATGTAGTAAGTGCTTTCGGTTAGATCTTTCAACCTTCTTCAGACAAATTAATCACAATAAAAGCACTCATTATATACACCTGTAGTGTCAATCAATCAATAATTCAATAATTCAATTACTGTCTTAAAGTTAAAAGACATAAAATACACAAAATACATAAAAAATGACCATATCATAAGTCATAAAACATGAACTTGATTATAAAACTACATAAATATACATTTATATATATATATATATATATATATATATATATATATATATATATATTCCCCCCTACATATATAATTTAATACAAAAAACAATACATACTAGCTATAAAATCTTTTGAGATTTAAAACACTAGATAGGGCTACTACATCATTAATACCATGTACTAAAGTGGTGTTTAAATACATCTGCCACCAATATTCTCTATTTCCTAATAATATTTAACTTTAAGACAGTAATTGAATTATTGAATTATTGATTGATTGACACTACAGGTATATATAATGAGTGCTTTTATTGTGATTAATTTGCCTGAAGAAGGTTGGAAGATCTAACCGAAAGCGCTTACATTAATAAAGTTCATTGGTGTATTGTCCTGGTACTCGTGGTATTTTTCTTGGATCATTGGCTGCATTTTCATTTTTTCACATTTGTTCATGCTTTATTGTTCATCCTCCATCAGTTCTCAAATATTTATACTCCCTCTTGCTCAAGTTCTTTTATATCACATTCTTGTCCCAAAGTGATATTTTCTTGGTGCTGCAGCTTTCCTGCTTTAAAGGTTGCTTTTGCACATTTATCAAGACCAAATGACATGCTTACATCATCTGAAAAAGTTTTGACCACTTGCAGTTGTGCTTTCAATTCCTTATCTGATGAATAATAGTTTTAAATCATCTACAAAAAGAAGATGAGAAGTCTTTACACTTTGTTGTTTTCTGGGAATTAAATTGTAGCCATGACTTAATCTGTTAAGTAGACAGCTTAATGAGTTAAGGGCAAGACAAAAGAGCAGCGGTGACAGAGAGTCACCCTGGAATATCCCTCATTTGAATTTTTATCCCTGGAATAATAATTTGTCTTTTATCATGGCTTAACTGCAAAGTGGTTTGTCACTGTTTCATGGTCACTGTAACGTAATCTTACACATTTTTAAGAACTATTTTATCCATGAATGCCGGATACTGTAAAATGTTTTTTTGTAGTCTAGCCATGCCATACTTAGATTCTTCCCCTTTTTACAGTTCTCCATTATGACTTTATTTAACAACAAATGATCCTTTGTTCCATATGGCTTTCTTTTATTACCCTTTTGTTCTATTGCCATGATTGAGTTTTCTTCTAAATTACTATAAACTCTGTCGGCATCAATTCCAGTGCATAGTTTATATATCGTCGGAAGGCAAGTTATTGGTCTATAGTTTTTAGGATAGCTTGCCAGTTCACTCGTACATAGGAGAATTGTTTTTCCTCTTGTTAACCAAGCTGGTGTTTGTTCAGGTTGTGCATATAAATAGTTCTTACTCATGGCTAAAACTTCAAGCAAAGATGTTACTACTTTTAGCCAGAAGTTAGGTGCTGCATCTGAGCCTGGGGTTTTCCATTTAGGAGCTTTTCTTAACTTTGTTTCAATCTCTCTGGCCATTACTTCATCCCGTTTCATATCATGTACATTTGAGCTTCTTATTCTTTCTTTTGCTTCTTCTATCTATTTATCATCTTTGTTATGTTCCACAGGATTTTCACAGATATTTCTCCAAAATGTATCTATTTATTTTTTTGTTGGTGTTTCGATTCCTTTTATCTTCTTTCCCAATTCTCTATAAAACTTTTTTGGGTAATCAATAAATTGCTTATTTTGTATTTTTCCATTATATTTATCTACATATCTTCTAAGTTCTTCTGCCTGTGATAATATTTTTAGTTAATTATTTGCAATAGTGCATGATAGACCCTGATCTGTTATAATACTGCGTGTTGCTTTTATCAGTCTATCTTTCTGAGTATTTTTGTTGATCTGTTCCCTCTTGTATACTCTTCTAAAAGTGATACTTCATCTTAATTGTTTTATAGTTTTCTCTATTCGATACTTCCACGATGGCATTTGATTTTGCCCCTTCCTTGCCCTTACTGCACTGTGTTCTTGTGGTAAGACTTTATCTGTTATTAATTTAGCCGCACCGAAATATATCATATTTACTTCTTTTATATTGCATGAATCTCTATGGACACTTCTAATTACTGTGTTCATTTGTTTTATCAAACTTCTACATTTTGGGTTTTATTGACCTTCTGTAGTCTATTTCTTTCACTCTTCTTAATATGTCTGTCCAGCTCATCAAGAAACTCTTCTTTTAGATCATTTTCTTCTAAATTGAGGGCACATTCCTTGTTCTCCATTTCCTGCATACACTCTATCCCTGTGAGTAGCAGACTATGGATCCTAAGCCACATGGCTTTGCTATACTGCCCTTCTACCTTACCTCTTGGATATAAAGGATGTCCTTACCATCATGTCATCTACTTCCAAACTGCACACTGTCAGTGAACCTATAGTCAGTGTAGTAATCCTTATTTTATGTTTGGTAGATTGACTGGATTTTCAGTTGAGATAGCTATTCTAAGTAACCCAGGCTGGACAAATTGACACTGACCAACCAATAGCTTATTGTCCCAGGGCTGCTGTTTTCTATGTCAGGCAGACCCTGGATAATAGAGGCACATAGACTTCTCCCACTATTAGCATGAGTCTATGGCATAGGTCAGAAGTGGCTGGGTCCTTAACCCACTTATCACCTTCAAATACCATGTCCATTGCTGGCAAAATAGTCCAAGTGACCGATCACCTAGATCCAATTTTTAAAATGCCTATTGGCTCGACCTGACATGGTGTGCAGTCTGTGATCCATATTCTCCTATCTAGAGGATAGTACGCATCACAGATAATGCCTAAAGAGTTTGGTCGAAACAACTCTTCACCCAGTAGGCACCACCTAGAGTCTGTACAGGTGCCCAAAACTCCATGTAGACACATTGATTATAATCCCATTTGCATTACACAATACACACCAGTTCATGAAATGGCAACCTTTCCTGTTCACTTACCTCTGTGACTGTTGGACAGGTGGAAATTTCATTGCTTCATGTATGTAGTCTGTGACTCCCTGAACCTCAGGGTAGTAAGCAATGTCATAGATGTTATGCATACCTGGGGTTTTCTTCTCTGATGTATTAGAAAACTAGATATGCTTGTCCACATTTAAAATCATAACTTCAAAGAACACTTTCAGTATTCTATAGGCAGATACCTGTAAAACGGATCACTGTCATTTTGCCGAAAATCCATTTAATCGAAAATTCCTGACATGGGGTCCAAATTGCCAAAAATCCATTTCACCAAAAATAGTACTGACAGTGTATATGCCCTTTTCCCCCACTGTAGTGCAATCTCAGAGTGAGAATATTAAAGTAGGGGGTGTGGGGGGCATAGCCCCCCACCAAGTACAGTTTAATATTGTCTAGTATTGTTTTATATTGTGCAGTCCCTATGAAAAGGGTAAGTAAGTTGTTTATAACCTGAGTAGGTGGGGGGGGCTATGCCCCCCACACACCCCCACTTTAATATTCTCACTCCGAGATTGCACTACAGTGGGAGAAAAGGGCATATACACTGTCAGTACTATTTTCGGCAAAATGGATTTTCGGCGATTTGGACCCTATGTCAGGAATTTTTGGTGAAATGGATTTTCGACAAAATGACATAGACCCGTAAAACCTAACATGTCCTTTCTGGTCTCTAATAATCTTTGTAGATGTTATGCATACCTTGGTCTACACAAGGCTAGGGAAGACATCCATTTCTGTAGATTCTGTTCCATACAACATCTCATTCCAAAGGGAATCAATCAATAATCTATTGATCTCTAAAATGGTGGAATGCTATCTGTTGTGGACATTGCTTTTATTGTCACCTGATGCCTCTTGTTGCCTGTCGGTGGAACATGGAGGTGTTAATAGCTACTAGGTAGTGCTGTTAAATTGCTGCTTTCATCCTGAGTACTTTTGTTGTCTCCAACTCTGATATTTAAGCCTATTCCAGCTATCAGAAATGGGTGTTAGTCACATATAATTTTAATATGCTTCTAGTACTGACTGTGAAATTTTAAGTTAAAGGTTGGAGAGGGACTGAGTCATCATGAAACTAAAAGTCAAAAATTAAAATTCCAACTAAGATAAGTAACATCCTGGACTTTTAAAACACACATAAAAGGCTGAGTCAACGTGATGTACAAGTAAACAAAACAAAAGCACTGTAAAAAAAAAATAGTATCCTTTAATATGTGAGCGCTTTCGCAGTGTGTGCACTGCTTCAGCAGACAAGTATGTCTTCTCCAAGAAGTCCAGTGTAAGTGCTTCCTCTCAGGTCACCTAATCTAATTCTGTCCAGGCCTTCCTTTTCCCTACTAATTCTATTTATTACTACTCTAGACCTCAGATTTTTCTCCTATGAATGTTTTGTAACTGATGATATTTATTTCCAAGGCGGTATGTCACTCGATTGCATTTATCTGTAACATGACACAATTTACTACTACCAATATTGCTTTGCAAACTTCTGTATTGTCAATATTGTACATTTTGTACATAGGCTGTATTTGATTCTGCTATTATGATTCTGCTATTAAAAAAGTTGCAATAGGAAAGAATAGGGCATTGGAGGCACTCTACCTTCTAGAAAGTGACTCAGTAAGTGGCACAAATAAACTATATCAGGTTATAAGGCAAAGACAGAAAGATAAAGAAGATAGTCAGACACCCTTCATAAGGGATGCCAGCAACAACCTGCTCACCAGTCCACAGGACATCAAAGGCAGATGGAAGGAGTATTTCCAGCAGATTCTGAATGAAGAAAACCCCACAGAAGTTGTACTGCCCCAGAAACAGCCTACGATGAGTGAAGAAGAGGAGCCTACCATAGAAGAAGTAAGAACAGCACTAAGGAAAATGAAGTCAGGGAATGCAGCAGGCTCAGATGAGGTTACAGCAGATATGATAAAGATGCTGGGTGAGATAGGGGAGAAATGGCACCTGAGGGTACTCATAGCAGTGTTTAGAGAAAGGCATATTCCAGATGACTGGAGAATAAGCATACTCATGCCAGTGTACAAGAACAAACGGGACATCCACAACTGTTAGCAGTACAGAGGCATCAAACTCCTATCACACTGCATGAAAGTTCTGGAGAGGGTGATTGATAAATGGATACGCAGAGTAGTAGAATATAAGATGGGAGATGAGCAGTTTGGGTTCAGATCAGGATGTAGTACAACTGACCTGATGTTTGCAGTGAGACAGATACTTAAGAAGAAGGTAGAGATGAGGAGAGAGTTCAACTGGGCATTCCTAGACTTGGAGAAAGCATATGACAAGGTCCCAAGAAAGCTGATCTGGACAGTACTGCAGTGGTTTGAAGTCCCAGAAACATTGGTAGAATTAGTGCAGGCTATGTACAAGGACCCAATGACTGAAGTAGGAACAGTGTTCTGCCTTACAGAGGGGTTCCCATTGGGAGTGGGGGTACACCAGGGTTCAGCTTTGAGCCCACTGCTGTTCATACTGGTGATGGACTACATTAGCACACAGGTCGGTGGGGAGAGATCAACAAAGTTGCTGTATGCAGACGATGTGGCATTACAGGCAGACTCTGAGCAAGAACTTCAGCAAAGTATAGGTGAATGGAATGCAAAACGCAAGGCACATTGGATAAAAGTAAGCACAGATAAGATGATGGTAATGGCAGCAAATTGGGGAAACAAAGAAGCTGAGAATAGAGATAGAAGGGATGATAGTGGAACAGGCAAACAGCTTCAAGTATCTGGGAGGGGTGGTTGAGGAGAAGGGAAGTCTGAATGAAGAGGTCAAAGCTAGAATCAGAGGGGCTGCAGCCAACTGGCATAGAGTATCAGGGGTAGTCTATGACAGAAGAATGCCAAAGAAGCTGAAAAGTAAGGTGTACAAGACAGTGGTGTGACCAGTACTACTGTATGGTACAGAAACCTGGGCAGTAAAGGCAGAACAGTTGAAGAAGCTAGAGGTGATGGAAATGAAGTGCCTGAGAAAGGTGATAGGGTGCCCACTGTGGGACAGATGAAAAAATGAAATAAGAGCAGAAGCCAAAGTAGCTCCAATTGCAGAAAAGATCAAAGAGAACAGATTACAGTGGTTTGGACACGTGTAGAAAAGAAGAAGACATTCTGGTCAGGAAGATTTGGGACAGACGGAAAGAAGGTAAGAGAAAGTGAGGACTTCCAGCAAAGAGGTGGATGGATTGTGTGAAAGAAGATCTGCGACAGTCAGGCATGAGTGTTGAAGAAGGCAGGAGTGTGACACTGAATCAAGAGAGTTGGTGACAGTTAACAGAATACCCTGACCCCATGTAGAAAAATGGGGAAAAGGGGGCTGAAGATGATGATTCAAATTTATGTTCAGTTTTTTTACCAGTATTTGGTCAGTTGTGATCCGTGCTTTGCCATGGTAAACAAATATAAATAAATAATAAATAAATGCACAATGACTCCATCAGGTTACAACTCAAGGTTTGGATGAATTGCTGGAGTCACAAAACTAAGCATGAGAATGACACAAAAAACATAAATGTAGTAGTACTTTTATGCTTGTTACTAGGACTTCATAAGAATAACCAGGTCTACTCAGAAGAAAAAGAAAAGTTAGAGAGAGTAGAACTGCAAATAGATTTACAAAGATATTTTACTGAGATTTAAAAAGTACAACTTTGACATTAACAATCTAAGGATAATCTACTTGTCAGTGGAAGAGAGGGTATTGATGAAGCAAAGACAAAGCGGGATCAAGTCATTAACACTCATACCAGTAATAAATGATATTGTCCAGTATGGCAAGCTAGTAACCAGATTCGATAAGGTACTTGGCTTCAGTACCAAAACCATATATTCTAGAAAAATGCAAGCAACCTTACCTTTATGCAATGAATGTTTGAGGTTGCATCTAGGATCCTGGGGGTTTATTGCATTAAAATTATAAGAGGAGCTAGAAGATGCAAAGCAATGTGATCAGTACAGTAAATGGGATGGCTAGCCCTCAATTTGATAGCAGACTGACTCCCCTGAATCTATATTGACCTAAAGATGGGTGGGATAAGATCCACTGATCTTCAAAATAAAGATGGTAGGTAAAAACACCCACAGAAGAAAGATCAGATCAGGGAAGAGAGGGACATGACTGGTTAACTGAAAGAAGACACTTAGAATACAGATGAAGTAAAACCATTTCATCAGAAAGGATGGAGGTGCATACAAATTTCTACTTCTGCACTGTTAATGAAAATACCAAGGAGGTCAAAAAAATGGTAAGGCAGGTGAAACAGCGAACTATACAAAGACTTATTAGATGTTCTTTTATTGCCTCCAACATCTGTTCTGTCTTTTCCTGAAGCCCTTACCTTATTGATGGACCTTAATAACAAACTGAAATGAAAAGCATTTGTTTTAGTGGTAAAGACAAGCAATAAGAGACAAAATGTCATATATTTATTGCTTTACATGTATCTATTTCACTTATTTTCTTTAGTGATTTAAGCTATTTATTAAGAGTGGTTATCTCCTGTACAGTTCCATGTTCTTTATTTTTTCATTGTATTTAGTGTAGTGATTACAACACCAACAGTTGAATGCACATTTGCAGTCAAGCACAGTTTTCCCAGTACACCCTCATGAGCATCTAAAGATTACTTTAAAATGAAACGATTACTGCAGTAACCGATCATCACACTAACCATATTACCTTGGATTATTCTCTATGCAAACACTTTTGTTTAGTAAAAATAGTTAAAAAATAACGAACCCTTGTTGTATGGGTTTTGCAGTAATTTACCCATTTGTATTTTTATTAGATCACTCAGGCTTTGTCTCTATGGTATACTGAAAGCACTAGTGAATAAATACTGCAAAAACCCATGCTAATTATACACTGTCCTATAGATTGTTTTTATGTATTTGTCGAGTTGTCAGACATGATGAGAACACTTATTTTAAAAATAGTCCCTTTTTTGTTAATGTGTTTTGCAATTTCAGTCTTCTTTTTGAATTTCATTAAAAAGGGTGTATTATATTTTTGTAACATTTGACTGCAGTTTTTTCTGCTGGTTGTGAATCATCACTATGCACACTAGGCTGATGGTGGATGTGCCTCCACCATCACAGCTGTCATGGCCTGTTTTTGTGGATTTGTAGTTGGTATCATGTAGTGTAATCTACCTATCAGTCCATAGTGCATTTAATTAATGCACACAACCCTTGTCAGACTGTCAGGCTTCCTTCTACATAGTCTATTCAGACAGCCATACCTGTGGCAGTTAAATCTAAAATACTATGGATGTGTGACTGTCAGGCTGCCAGGTGCCCCTCCATTGTCACTGTCATAGGCTAGGGTGTGGTATTAACAGAGGGTTTAGGCATCCTATGCATATTCCTTGTGGGATTCTGAGTCACAGTTTATGTGGCATGGTCCTGCCCAGTACCATATGTCAACATTTGCCAGCCCATGGCAACCACCAGTTCTTACTTTCCACAGGGCTGAGCATAACCTTTATTTAAGGGGTTGATATTGACCATCTTTTCTGGCATTTGCACTTACACTGGTTGCTCCTGAGTGACTGTGCCACTGTCCTGCATACAGATGACTGGTTACTTGACATGTAATCTTGTCCCTTATGATGCATGCATTTCTGCAGTATTTGTGTAGTACATTTGTGTCAAACTTTTGATTTGCCATTGCATAGTTTTCTGCATTTTATTCCTCCAGGGACTGTACTGCCAATCTATGTAGCATGCACTACTGATAATTGATTTTGCTTTGTTTCTCTCCATTATGGTCATATTTTATGCAGTGTTATCCATGGCAGTGGACAAGGCTAGTGCAGCGGCCTCCATAGTGGGCCATGCACCTGCCACACCACCACCTGCTGGGTCCCCAGCAATATCCATGTCTGCCTCTATACAGGATGGCAACAATCATCATGTGGTGGAGTGACCTGAAGGGTTCACTTGAACCCTCTGTTGCTGTTTTCCCAGTAAGGGGTGCAGGCTCCATATTTGTGGGCATTCCTGTAGGGTCCAGTTTGGAGATGGAAGACCTGATGGCATTACTAGTGGACCACAGGATAGACACCTATATTGGCAGCTTGGGGCATGTCCTCCTGCGATGGGCAGACGTGCACAGCTGCTTGGTCCTGGCAATTAGTCTAGC
>NC_056744.1:919185417-919345417 GCF_019279795.1 Protopterus annectens
ACATTTGACACCATGTGTGTGGGTGAGGGCTGTACTGCGGTGAGCTGGGGGTGTTGCTGTGGTGTGTGTAGGTATGGGGTTGTCCTAGGTGTGTTTTTATAGTGTGTGGGTATGCATGCACACAGTTCTGCCATGTGGCTGCCCTACACAGGTGTTTATGGACAGCTGCAGACCATACCTGGCAGGGTGTGCAGTTCACTGCCTCCAGCCATGGACACGTGGACTGTGCCTGCCAGGGGTTCCATGGGCACCTCCAGGTACACGCCTTGATGTGCTACTCTCACCTGCTGATTACAAATGTCTGCTGATACCAGGCCCCTCCTGGGACTGGCCAGGACCATGCACACATGGCCTGCTGTGGTGTGGTGTGGACAGCACCCCCTCACACTGCCAGGGCTGGTACTGCCACTATGGGAGCCCCTTGGTGTCCTAGCATGTCCATGTTGACTGCCAGCTGTTGGGGTTGCTGGCCTACATCCACACGGCCATCACCACACTCCCACCACACATTCAAGCATGGACAGACCATGGTCAATGAGGGCCATCATCTCACCAGACCATCTATCCATGAACTCAGTTAATGCATGGAAGGCACCAGCCAGTTCACAGGCGTTGTCATTTGCAGATGTGAGAGCAGCCATCTGCAGCCTCAGGCCCTGTCTGGTGTAACGTTCCATACATGCCTGTGCTGCCATGACAGCCTGAAACATGGGCCTGCTGGTACCAACTATGTCACCTCTGCCAGGAGAATGATGCCCAGTGGCCCTACCACGAGCACCCTGGGACATCCACCTATGTGGTGCCCTGCCGGACATCTGGCTATGCCTGCTGCAACTGGACACAGTATGCATGGTTACCACACTTTCCTGTGCACTGCTACCAAACACCAGCTGTCCCTCCGCTATGGCCACTGGTGATGAGGTATGTATAGGCACTGAAACTGTGTGCAGGGTTGGGGTGGCTAAAAGGGGGATGTCAAATGTTGGCGCAGTGTCGGCCCATGACAACCTCACCTGTGCCTCAACACTACTATCATTATCTTCGGTGTCTGTATGGACACCATCAGATCGCATGCAGGAGGGACCCTGACCCACCTTGCCACCTGTGGGATAAAACAATAAACGCACTTTAAAACCTGTACAGCATTGCCTAACAGTACACACACACACACACACACACACACACACACACACACACACACACACAGATGCGCACACACACACACACGCACACACGCACACACACACACACACACACACACACACACACACACACACACACACACCTCCATAATACCTACCTGTCCATGGCTTTACAGACAGTCCCACGTATTACCTGCCTGACCTGCATGTAGTGGTTTTACATGGCCTCACTGCTGTCATTCGGTATGCACCCTCTGTATGTCCGGACATCATGAGCATGGCCCCTATATGGGTGGGCTACTATATTCTATCCATAATATCACTCACTGGTGTGTCATGCGTATGTAATGCTCAGTACATGCCAGATATACTGCTCATTCAGCCTATCATGTGACAACTGTAATATTTGGATACACTCCCTGGTGTTGACGAGTACTTCCCCAATGCATCTGTAGTGCTGCATACGTGGGTTGTAGGTGGCCTCTCTGCTGAATGTGATATTAAGGGTTTACCTGGTGTCTACCTTCCCTCTCTATGCCTGTTCCATGCTACAGAACATATTATACTATCATATATCATATTATACTATCAACTGTCCTTTGATTACACACATGACAAGTATTCCTGGTGTGTAATGTGGCAGTCCATGTACATGTACTGCATGATCCCAGAGGGAGGTACAGCTGTATGAGCACCCCACAATCACACATGTGCATACATGGCCAGCCACACAAACACACACACATGCACACAAGCATCCTACATGCATCAACCTCCCTCCACTTCACCTAGGTGACTCTACAGACAAATTAACTACCCACCAGGATGCACACACACACACACACACACACACACACACACACACACACACACACACACACACACACACACACATATACAGGTGAGGTTGCACAATAATATTACACACAGTCCTCCTATTACCCCTCTGTCAACATGCATAACATATGGTACCCGACAGCATGCAGTGCAGCTATAGTCAATCCATACTGGCAACAGTATACATGTGTGTGTGATGCATGTGCTGTGTCACTAGGTGAAACCCTTTCTCCTGGATACCACTGCGCCCATGAACATGGTATTTCTGTGCACCTGTTCTGCACCCTGCCATGTACTGTGCACCACACCTCACAGATGTACAGCCCATTGCTGAATGTGTACTACTGTGTCGGTTATGTCAGCATTAATGCTCACAGCCCCAATGTTTTCCAGCAACACATACCTGGCATGATATGTGGACAAATGTCATTTGTGAATGCCTGATGTCTAATGCACAGCTCACAACATCAGCAGATGTAGGACCAATCCAATACTCTTACACTGACAATCATCAGAGCATACCATGGCTATGGGAGGTGTACACACCTTTATTGATATGATGCACCCATCCTTGATCTGCCATGGGACCACATCACTGCATATCTTAGCAGTACATGAGCCCGATATGTGACATATGTCCTGTACTTTCACATGCATTGTCTTCGGAATGTGTTAGGTGTGCGAATGCTGACCGTGATGCATACACACTGTGTGGGCATATGTGTGCACACCCTTATCATGATGGTTTGTCACGCTCTTGTTGTGTGTACTACAGCAGTCACTACTCCTGGCAGGGGTATACCAGCGTGGGCCATCTGCATTTGCCAGTGTATATTCAGTCTGCCCTACACATGTCCACCTATTCTGCATGATTGCAAGTTCTACTCATGTGTACATCCCTTGGTATTCACACACTGCCGTCACTATTGCTGTGGGGGTAGAGTTACAGCTGCCACAGGTCCTAAACCTGACTATGTGCAGATACAGCCATTTTTAGCATCCTTAGGATCCCTGTTACAGTGCACTGATGTGTCATGCTGACATCCCTCTCCCCTCCTTCAGTCTTTTTGCAGATGCATGATGAATAAGCCCTACACATGTGTGTCACTTTGCAGTGTCCCATACACTGAACACCACATGTTACAGCCTAGTCCAAGCTGATAATGTGGACCACTGTAATGCCTTATGCCATAGTGTATCTCTGCAGCAGTTGCCATTGTTCTACAGGTATATACACTGGTGTTGCACATGTTGTATATAGGTGTTGTTCCAAACATGTCCCTACTGTAGGCCATGTCTCCCACCATTATGTTACTCCTGTGGACACATTCCGCAATGACAGGATGTTAGTTATCATGCAGGTGTCTGACATACCCTTCCAATACCCCATCATGGTCACCCCTGTGATGCAGTGCATTTCACAGCAACAATACGTGCACATGTACAGCATGCATTCTGGGTAAGTGTGTTAGATGTGTGCATGGCATATACCATAGCCATTACATGCCCAGTGCATTGGCAAACATCTACATAATCCAGCCTCATCAGCTACAGGCTGCTGCCTTGGTGGTATCCCAGAGGGGCTTACATAAGACAGTGAGAGATGCATAGTCAGTGGCCACAACTGTGGCAGTGTTACAGGGTGGGTGCAGTATTACAATACATCAACAGTACATTTCCACAATACTACCACATATGGACATCTGTTTATCACTGTTATGCAGCAACAAAATGTCTATGACATGTCAGATATGCATGATCTACCTGTACCGATGTGGATGTATACACAACAGTGGTCTATGGATGTGCCCTGTGGTCTTACCTACATGCTCCTTGGCCGGTGTGTGGGTGGCACCCATCTCCACAAAGGTGTCTGGCAGTTGGTGTGTGTCCGGATGGGCAGGTGCCACAAAGCTGGCCAGGACCTCCTCCATACGTGTCAGGGGGGATGGATGGCATGGCCCCCCCCTGTGGTGAGGTAATCCCCCCAGACTGCAGCAATATGCCGACGGGCATTGTGAAGCAGGTCATAACAATGATGCCGGACCTGCTCATAACTGCAGTTGTGCAGTCCGACATCATTGACCCTGTGGACTAGGTCATTCCACAGGGTGGTCCACTCCTGCTGATCATGGGTGGCCCAGCCAAACAGGACAGGGTAGTGCTGGATTAAATAGGTCAGCACTACTTCATTTTCAGCAGCTGAACAAGATGGTAGCCGTGCATGTGACATCTTGCCTGAAAGACATAAAGATAGAAACAGGTCTGAGCAACTCATACAGCAAGGTTACCACAGTTCTTAATGCACATCTTCTGTCACCCCCTCACCACTTCAGTGACAAAAAACTGTACACACATCTCATTAGTTATGGCTACAGCTTACCTACCAGTAGGACAGATATTGTATTGTACCACACTTTGTGCTATGTGTTTGTAGCCATTTTCCCTGTGTGAACAATATCATTTCTGGCCTATTACCGACTATTCACCTGCGTGCCATTGTCAGGGCCACTATGGTTCCATATATGCCTGTGGTATGGCTGCGTTGTGATTGCTGCGCATCTGACATTCTGTGTTATTGGGGATATCTATGCATGCTGTTGGACATGTTCCGGGATTGTGTAGACTATTACTACCAACATATGTTCTATAACAGTGACACAATAGCATGTATATGTACTATTGCCCAGCAGCACCACCTCTCCAAACCCATCTGCCCATGTTACCCGGCCACATCACATGTGTGTCCCATCCTGGGGCCTCCTCATGTACTGGTCCAGCAATACCATCAGGTGGAACCAACCCAGGGGATGTTGTCCCCCCTGGGGGCACACACAGACATGTTCCTGTCCCCTGAGGGCAGGTCCAGGGTCTGTTGTATAATGGGCTCCACAGACACGTGGGATGTGCTACATCACTGTAAGGCATCCAGTACACATTCACAGGGCCAACATGCTCCTCCTGCTCAGTCTCCAGGCCAGGCACCTTCAGACTGCTGTTGTGAGTAGCAGTGGGTGGGAGGCTTGTTCCCATTGTGTCCATATTGGGGCCCATGGGGCATCCACATCTCAGACCACACACACCATCCAGGGTGTTTACCCACCATATGTGCCACATACCACACCTGTAGACTGTCCTCTATATCTACCAACCCTGACCAAATCCAAAACTATACCTGCCATACTTCCCCATATTCCCATTCCATACTTTACAGACAAGGGCAATGTGGTCCCAACAAGGGGTTCACATGTGACATACCCATCCATGTTGCACACACTGACAGCTGTAGATATCTGTGTGTATTGCTATGTGTGCTGTTTCCTCACACATACCATGCAGCACTGTGGTAGTAATATAGGGGACATGTATTTACATACATATATGTTTGTGTGTGTTTGTATATATGTAGACATGTGCATATAGGTATATATCTATATATGTATAGATATATGTGATGTATATATGTGCTCATATATATGTCTACACATGGGTATCTGTATATTTGTGGACATACATGTAGATATATATATATATATATATATATATATATATATATATATATATATATATATATACACATATGCATACCTATATATGTGGGGTACATTCAGACATCAGGTCCACAATCTCACAACACCTTCCTGCACAGCTGCACTGTTCTGCCTTGCTACAACACAGACAGGTGCCACATATGGACACAGCTTGACATTAGGGGGGTATATGTAGGGCCAGATTGCAGGCAACCCTATTAAACACCTATGGCATTCCTGCATGATACAATACAGATTAACCTGAATATCCTGCAAGGGGTGGGCTGTGGATCCCACGTGTCCATCATAATGGCATTACTTCCACCACCAGCTATTGGCCATGTAACATACATACTTCCCATTACACAACACACACTATGATGGCTTACATCTCATCAGTCAGTGCTGCTCTGCACGGTTGAGGGATATAGCCCACTACCCACAGGGATGGACTCTATTGTCCTTAGCATTTGTTCAGCTGAACATCATTACAACAAGAACAGTTGAAGGCACATATAAAGCATTCCACATCATCTATCTCATTATTATGGACCAAGTACTTTGGTCAGTTACATACATATATACTTCACATGCACTGCTTTGCATAGATTGCAGCATGGGATTTGTAGGTGATGTACATGATTAGGTGATGGCCTCTGCACCAATCAGTGTCCTCCACTTGCTACCTGCATGCTGTGTAGTACTTCCAGTTACCACTGCCATGGCAACCACCTACTATAAATCCCTAAATCATGTGGGCGTGTTCCCTATACCTTTCCTGTATGATGGACATCCTTCCTGTGTGTGGGCATCAGTGTTACAGACAGCAGGTAGCAATATGTCTTACAGGAGAACCTGCACACTCAGGCCAGCTACATATTTGTAGGAGATTCCAGAACTACAGAGTGTGAGTAGAGTTGCATGCATTGTATAGCACTGGTGTTACAGGGTTTGTGTATACATACTAGTTTAACTTGGAATGCAGTCTGTCTGCATAGCTCTCAACTTTGGGCTTATTCTCTTGATGGCCAGAGGTGTGCCTATTATGTTTTGTCTGTCCATCACACAGGTCTTGTGTCAGATATATCACTGGCAGTGCGTGTGTTGAGTGCTATCAGTACATGGATACATCCATTTATGTTTCTAACTTCATATTCCTGACTAAGGGTATGTTGCAGACTATTCTGTAACACCAGTGACTTGCTTAGTGTATGACAACAGTTTTACACATATGGGCCTGTGTTTCAGCCTCTGTACTCCACCTACATACCAGGCTTTGCACATATGACATGCTGTCAGGGGTTGTTCTGTAGTTGGCTATGAGTATGTCATGCTGCCATTCCTGCCATCAGTCCACTGCTGTTGTGTCCCCCACACATACTGTGGGGTTGGAGCCATATATGTGTGGGCTTCACCTACACAGTACATGTTTGCCCTTATGCACTCCAGAGGCCAGTGTATGTAACAGTGGTATATGGCCCTGTATTACTGAGTCTAGGGGGAGGATGCACCATAACTAACCTAGGCTGTTACAACATGTGGGGGTATCAGGGGTAAGCTGCCTTCAGGTATCTGGATGTACATTACCATACAATCCACCTTGGGTAAATGTAGGCCTACTGCCTCCTGCCATACAAACTGTTCTGTTTGTCAGTGTGTCTGTGATAGTGTCAGTTATGCCTTGTTATGTAACAGTTACATCCCATTGTGTCAGCTGAGGTCTTTACCCCCTAGGGATTGTGTACACCTCTCAAAACTGAAGTGGAATCCTTCAAGGCCCCAAGGCCAGTGGAAACTACGGCCCAAACTGCAGAATCTTATATAAACGCATTCTACGGACATCTCCAGGAATGCATGGATCATGCTATCCCAAACAAAATCAAGACCCAATCATCCAAAGGCAGGCGTCCAGTCTGGTGGACCCCAGCCATAAATAAACTGTACAACAGAAGGAGGAAGCTACTACATGATAGAGCAAAATCCCTAAAAGGGAAGGCATCTCTGATCAGTACTAGCAAAAAATTACGATCCCTCATAAAATCCTCCAAGGCCAGCTTCGAGATAAAAATTGCACAGGACACTAAAGACAATCATAAGGCTTTTTTCAGTTATGTTAGGAACCTGGGATGCAACTCCCAGACTTGGTCTGAGTTGATTCTAAATGGCAAAAAATGCACTGAACCCACAGACATCGCCAATATCCTGGCAGACAGGTTCAGTGCAAACTTCTCCACCCCCTCCCCCCCAAAAGAGCAAGTATCTATCCCGGCAGAGTGCAGCCTCCCAAACATCTCTGATGCTCAGGTGAAGGCCGCCCTCTCCAAAGCAATAAACACTGCTTCCATGGGACCAGATGGCGTCCCGGGTTGCGTCCTACATGAACTCCAAGAAGAACTAATCCCTCAAGTAAAACTGCTGTACAATCTTAGCCTCACTACAGGATATGTGCCCAAAGAATGACGTACAGCAACAGTGGTCCCACTCCACAAAGGTGGCGCCTCTGCGGACACTGGAAACTATCGCCCCATAAGCCTGACTAGCCTAGTCTGCAAGGCTATGGAGAGGATCATCATGGAACTCATAAACAAAGACATTGGGGACCTACAGACACTAGATCATACCCAATTTGGCTTTGTCAAGGGCAGATCCTGCCTTTTGAACCTGGTCGACTTCTTCAAAACAGTCACCAAGGCCATAGATGAAGGGAAGGTAGTCCACACAGCCTATCTGGACCTCGCAAAGGCATTTGACACAATACCCCACTCGGGCATCATAGATAAGGTATCCAGCCTAAATATAAACCCCTATGTCACAAGATGGGTCGCAAATTGGCTCAAAGACAGAACCCACAGAGTCAGAGTTGCTGGAGCCATGTCAGACTCGAAACCGGTCACAAGTGGCGTCCCACAAGTTTCTGTCCTGGGACCTCTCTTGTTCGGTATTTACTTTTCTGAGGTACAGGCCAACGTGGGAGGACTATGGCTCACCAAGTTCGCAGATGACTGCAAATTGGGCACCATAATCGACTCTCCAGCTGACACAAACATCCTTCAAAAAGGTCTCGCAGAGACGGATAACTGGTGCCAGAGCCATGGTCTAAAGCTAAATGCCAAAAAGTGTGTAGTCATACCCTTTGGCAAAACCAATGTGCCCAGAAATTACCACATAGGTGGTAACCCATTAAGTACAGAGAAAGTAATTAGGGATCTGGGGACCCAAGTTGATAGCAATCTCTCTTTTGACAACCACATTGCCAAAGTGGTTAGAAAGACCTTCTACATAGCCCACCTCATCATGAAAGGATTCACATCTAGATCAAGAGAGGTAATCATGCCACTTTATTCATCCCTCATCAGGCCTATCATAGAATACAATGCCCCCTTTGGGATGTACCTTACCCGACACCTGCAGCAATTAGAAAGACCCCAAAAGTACCTCACCAGGAGGATCAAGGGACTCAAACAGCTGCCATATGCTGCTCGGTTAAAAAAACTCCAGCTCTACTCAGTTGCATATCGCCTACTTCGAGGCGATCTATGCCTGACATATAAAGCTATGTCCAACCCAGAATTAATGGACATGCTCCACCTCAGTAAATCAAAATCCCTTAGAGCCACGCTCGCCGAGGGACTTGAACCTCAGCACAGAAATAAATAGAACATGCTGGAGGGACAGATTCATAACCCAGAGGCTCCCTTCGCTCTGGAATAGAATTCCAATTCATGTTAGGCAGAGCACCTCACTGACTCTCTTCAAGAAGAATCTTGATGAGTGGATGGGGGATCATAGGTTTGTCCCAGGGATTACTTCCATGTCACTATTAGACAGAGGCACAGTAAACTAAACTTTAAAAAGGGCACAGTATACACAAATCAAGGGGTGGCGTAAGCCAAACACAATCGGGCTAGGCTTATAAATGCCCCAGGGCAGATAGCCTAGTATGAACCTATGAACCTATGAACCTATGAACCTATGAACCTAAGATAGAGTCTGCTGAGCTATACATTTGCATTACTTACTGTTGATTGTTTGGTATCCTGTGGCCCAGTCTGTCTTTACTAATGTACTACTTGAAGGCCTCAGCCTGGACAGCAACATATGTCAACCTTTCCAGACTACTGTATTAGTATAACTGTTTCACAGTTGCATTACTCTGTTTATATGGATGTCAGTGTCTAAACAGCTATATGACATGGTATTTACAACTGTAATAATACACAAATAAAGCTTTCCCATGTATGCAAACCTGTGTGGGGTGTTATATCCTTTGACCTCTCTGTGGGTATATGTTGCAGGCAACGATTATCATTTGTATGGGTGGCTCATACAGTGTCCAGTTGGTAAGGTGGTAACTGTAGGCATAGTGGCTGTTCCATATTGCGTGCACCTTCTACATGTGTATCTTCCTATACATATTTGTGTGTGCATGTGTAGTTACATATATATATATATATATATTTTATATATATATATATATATATATATATATATATATATATATATATATACATATATATATACATATATATATATATATATATATATATATATATATATATATATATATATATATATATATATGTATATGTGTCTGTGTATATGTATCCTAAGGATGTTGATTGCTTCCACATTGTACATTCCCTATGGGAGCCAGGCTGTACTGCATGAAATGTTACTGATACCAACCTGACGTCATACTGGTGGAATGGAGTACTGTTAACATCTTGTGCCCATGTCGTGTCAAGTCCTGGTTATGGGATCTGCAACAGTTGGTAGTGTATTGGAGGGCAGATGTGTTTGGCTGTTGGGGGGGGGAAATACCTATTCGTACAAGACGTATGTTGTTTGGGGCCTCTCAACCCTATTAACGGTGCATGTGGACACATATGTTCTTGTTATGTTCCCATTTTTGTCTACAGATGTATGTCCGTATATACCTATATAGATATATATATCTGCTGACATATATATAAATTGCTATATATATATATATATATATATATATATATATATATATATATATATATATATATATATATATATACATACATATAGATGTAGACATATATAGCTATAGATGTATGCAAATGTATGTATATATGTTTATACTTACACACACACACACACACACATATATATATATTTATATATATATATATATATATATATATATATATATATATATACATACATCTGTATCTACATATATAGATATGTTATAGCTATTTATATATTAATATATATACACACACACACACACACACACACACACGCGCGCACACACACACACACACACACACACACACACACACACACACACACACACACACACACACACATCTACATGTTAAAATACATTCCCTGTACTGTTGAATGACTGGGCTGGATGATATGTTTTTGAAAACATTAGGGGTATGTGTATCTGACATGGCTTAATGGTAAATCACTTTGGTTTTGGTGTGTATGGTTCTGGGTTTGAGCCTTGCAGAGGCTGTTTAGTTTGTTGCTGGGCAGAACAAGGGCCGTTGTATACAGAATGATTAAGGCAGTTGTAAGCAGGTTTGTGCGGGTTTGCACAGAGGTAAGCAACGCTAACTTCTGGTTACAGTTTCTTACACTCAGTTAGCTTTTTAATTGCTTAACCTGTGTAAGCATTGCTTACCCCCATGCAAACAGGCTTAAACCTGTTTACTGTTGCTTAAAAGTGCTTACTCCCGCTTACCCTGTGCTAATTTCTTTAAAAGAAAAGAAAAAAATGGTTGATAGGAAAGTGGTGAAATAGGGGCACAAATAGGAAAAGACAGTAGGGAAAATAGCTAGGGATGTGCAGGACAGGTGTAGGGAAGGTCCATAGCTGCCCATTTCTTCTACAGCAACAGCTGTGCATATACACTGAATTTTGAGGTAGATGTGAACACTTAAACCCCTGAGAGAGGGGCGAGGACAACAATAATATGTTGTGATGCCAATTAGACCTGATTACATGTGTCCAGTGGACATGTGTGAGAAATTGACAGCTATGTATGGGTCGAGATTTTTTTTTGGGAACAGATTGCCTTTTTTTTTCAGGTAAGAGTGGGATGTTGGGGAGGGATAGTAGGTATATTTGGGGAGGTAGGTTGGGTAGGTTAACAGACAAGACAAACGATGTATACAGGGGTGGTATATGACATGTGGGGGGTAGACACCTTGATGGGGAGGGGTGTTGGGAAATCGGAAGCCCATGATCCCCCTAGTGGAAACAGTGGGACTGAGGTCTCCACCCATGGGCAGTCACCACTGCTCCTTCACAGCCCCAAAGGTGGCTGTGCTGGGAGCTGAGTCGCAGAGCCAGGCCAACCCTCTAGTTGCGACACACGACCCTTGAGCTGGTGTAGCAGATCTCTCACTACCCACCACGACCCAGACCTGGCGACAGGTGACAGGTTCCTGTCTGCGCCCGGTCCCAGGGGGGAATGAGCCCCATCCCCTGAGGTGGTTCCACCCAAAGGTGGTGTAGGACTAACGGACAAGGAGGTCCCGGGTAGGGCCCCAGATGTGCTGGTGCCCAGTGCCATGGCCAGCTGAGGTGGGACAGATGGGTCCACTGGGACCGGCCTTTCCAAACGTGCTATGGTGTTTAAATTTTATCGTCATATGTGGGCTAATAATAGTCAACACATTCCAGGGTTAGGTATAACAGCATGCATAGATATTCTCATTAACCCAGACACCAGATACGGAACAGTTGCATAGTAAACAGAACACATGCGTATATAGGACCACAGTGGTAATAACAACAGCATAATAACAACAGCATGCAGGTATATCGATGGCACCATGCCACCAATGTTGGAATATTTCAATATAGCACATGCATGGAAACAAAATCAAGGTAAATAAGCAACCAATACTAGAAAAAGCACAAACTCTACTTATTAAATCCAACTAAATAACTTAAGCGCTTTCTGTCCGGCACAGTAGCCGGACTTCTTCAGATAACAAAACTCATTCAAGACACAAGTCATGACAAATGTTTTAATTAAAACTCTTAAAATTGATTAAGTAAAAGTCTTCACTTAATTAAAATACAGAATGAAAGGCCCTAAATAAAAACAATACATTCTCCCCTGTGAATGAAAAGTTCATCCTTAACTACTGAATCTACTGATGGAATTTATTTAAACATACTATTATTAGGAAAATTCATGATTAATGTATAACAACTTGTACGTAAGCTGTTTATGTGTGGAACCAACCCTTGAACCCACTAGTTAACTTAAGCGGGTTATCTCCACATACTTTTTAATTTTAAATATGGGGGAATAGTGCATGTTTCATTTAATCCTGGGAATTGATTGGCATTTAAGCGAAGTTGCCATAATAGTTCAAGTTGTTCTAAAAATAATGAAGCTGGTCCACCATGTGTATTTTCACTAATCTGGTCTATAATTTTGAACTTACTTGACTTTTAATTAATCAATTTTAAAGAGTTTTAATTGAAACATTTGTCATATGACTTGTTGGATGAAATATTTAAGAGTGTCTTGAATGAGTTTTGTTATCTGAAGAAGTCCAGCCACCGTACTGGACGAAAAGCGCTTAAGTTATTTAGTTGGATTTAATAAATAGAGTTTGTGCTTTTTCTAGTATCGATTGCTTTATTTACCTTGATTTAGTTTGTGAGTGTTTTTACATGCATGGAAACAGATTTAAATAATTATTAACCAATAGGACATAATCAGAACAGTGAAGTCATTACATACCAGTTGAGGTGGGTATGTAGTTTATTGTTGGAGATATGGTGGGGGGGGGAGATGTCAATTAACAACTAGTATATTCCTGTAGTTCACATTACTTTCCTAGTCAGTACTGTTATCTGTACCTTACAAGTATTACTACATGACCGTATAGCCTTAGTTTGGACAGTGATATGGCTGTTGTCATCTTTATACATGAACTGGTTTTACCTGAAGTATACACCTCTTACCTGGTATACCTGTGGAGGAAATGTTTTTTAACACTAACTGTTTCTACACATACTTCCAGATTCCGGGTTGATGTTGTGCACATAGCTGTCCATCTTTTCTGCACAGACTCTGGCCATGTCTTGTCCACATGCAGGTGAACCAGGACATATCTAGACTATTGCCCTCTTCAACCTTTAGTGACTTACCATACTCTTATACAGGCTTTCCTACACAGTTATATTATGTGGCACAGTGTGGGTGACAGTGATCAGTGATACGTTATTATTTAGAGCAACTGCAACACTCAGAATTCCATGCAATACCAGAGTAAACAGTACCAGTACAGTGTATCAAGGTTTTTATTTCTCGGCACAGTGTTTGTATCCAACCTACCTCTGGGAGCAATGTTTGCTAGCACTACCTGAATGTTGCCACACAAAGTACCAGATTACACACTAGTATTATACACATATATCTCACTCTGTTACTGTGCACATGCTGGTCACAGCTTGACAACATGGGGGTGTAGATAAGACATACTTGGCTTATTACTCTCATAACAGTTTCGGGAGTTGCTAGAGTGACAGGTTTGTTCTCATAGATGTGTGACAATCAGTTCTATTCTCTGTTTGCTGCCTAAACATCTGGGATTATCCCACAGACTTCCCATGGGGACAGGGTGACAGGCAGCAGATATGGGCCCATATACTGGACATTCTGGTCTTATCTGTACAGTTGTGGGGTATGATTCTGTATGCAGCCTACTTCCACTCCCAGGATTCAGACCATGGCTGTGGTCTGCTACAACTTAAACACTGTCCATCAGAGTTGTGTGTGCTATATAGATATTCCTGTATCTCTCCTATCTGCTTTCTGTCTTATAATTCTCCTGTGGTTTTGCATTCTGATCTTGTATTACAACACTCTTACACAGGATTTCCTAGAGAGTTATATTTTGTAGTACAGTGTGGATGACAGTGATGAGTAATACCTTATTATTCAGAGCAACTGTATCAGTCACAATGCCATACAATACCAAAGTAAACAGTACCAGTACAGTGTATAATTCTTGTATTTCTGTGCACAGTGTTGGTATCTGACAGATCTGTGGAAGAAATATTTGTTAGCACTACCTGAATGTTGCCATACACAGTGATTCCACATTACTATTATGCACATACATCTCACTCTGTTACTGTACACACTCTAGCTACAGCTTGACAACATGGGGGTGTAAATGGGACATACGTGGCTTCTTACTTTCATAAGGTTTTGGGGAGTTGCTAGTGTGCCAGCTTTGTTCTCATAGATGTGTGTCAATCAGTTGTATTTCCTGTTTGCTGCCTATATGTCTGGGATCATCCCACTGATTTCCCAGGGGGACAGGTTGACAGGCAGCAGATATGGGCCACTTTACTGGACATTCTGGACATATCTGTGCAGTTGTGGGGTATGATTCTGTATGCAGACTACTACCACTGCCAGGATTCAAACCATGGCTTGTGTGTGCTAAAAGTAAGACAGATCACGTCTCAGTTGCATGTGCTTTTCAGATTTTGTTGTCTGCCATTTCACTGTTTTCTGTCTATGTGTCACTCAGTTGCATTAAATGGCCTCTGGGGATTGCACCAGTCATATACAGGCATTCCTACACATTCTATTTATGGTGCACAGTGTGGGTAACAGTGCTTAATACAACAGTACTATTACGTGATTGCAAATCTACATTACCATATGATACCACAGTATACACATGCAGTCCAGCAGTTAGACCTTTATTGTTGGGCTATTACGCTTTTATTTACATACAAACTATATGAGACTCTTCCTGCCATATTCTCTGGTGTATGCAGTACTTGCCTTAAACAATACAGGTTTTATACAGGCAATTACTTTACTGATACTTTTAGATTTATTTCCTATGACAGTACATGCAAGAGTATTACTGACCTGCCTTGCATCACAACTTCTCCAGGTGACTTCTGTGGGCCTCCTGGTTTGCAGCCCACTCACTTGCAGCTGTGGAGGACATAAGAGGAATATTTAGCCATACCTATCCATGATATACATGAGCTGGCAATTATTACACACATAGTGGAGTGATACTTACCCACAGCTAGGACAGCCCCTGCCATTCTAGCCTCTTGAATCCACTGCTCCAAGAGAACCCCTTACGCCGCTTCAGGTCGGCATAGTGCTGCTTGACATGCTCACCGGTTCGGGGCATGCCAGTCGACTGGTGAGGTCATGGGCGAGAAGGTCTCAGGCTTCTGCCTTATATTGGGAACCCTGGTACTGGCCCTACAGCAGTCTCTGCTTATGGTCTTTGACAAGGAGTCCTGCCATGACTCTGGACTCCTGAATGCACCAGTGCTGCACCTGGAAGCGCACACCTTCTCCCCTTTCTGCCATTGTGTCTGCAAGGGAAAGCTACAACCAGTTATGAGATGTATTCCCACCTGTTAGGTTTAAGTAGGGCCGATTTCCCGCACTTTTCCGTGATTGGCCAGTTTTGAAAAGGCTAGGCTATAGGCAAACCTGCTTACCTAAGGTTGGCATTGTTTAAAGGGGTATACCACTGGGCGCATTGAGTTAGCTGGCCTACACATTGCTTACACCTCCTAAGCTGGCCTGTGCAATGCTTAGCGTTGCTTACATTAGACTTTGCATTATATTTTCATTTTGGCATTGATTTCATATTAATTACATCATATATATATATATATATATATATATATATATATATATATATATGCTTAGTATCCATGATTCATGTGTACGTACACTGTATGGGGTCCTTGTGTTTTACTGGGGACTTCAACACTCTATAACAATTATACCTCACATCTGGGCTTACTGCTGTGCTCCAGTTCACATATTTATGTTATGTAGTGCGTTACAGAACATATGACTATATAATGATTCCTTTCACAGGTTCAGTTTGATTTTACTGTAGTGAGGACTTGTTTGGTGATACCTCATTCTTCTGTATTGTTGTGATGGCTTGGTGGTTAACTACTGTGACTATAGTGTATAGGGTCCTGGGTTCAAGACAATAATGCTTACAGAGAGTAAGCTTCAATATTGCTAACTTACCCCCATGCAAACAGGCTTACACTCGTTTACTAGTGCTTAAATATGCTTACTACTGCTTACACTTGCTTACTCCCGCTTACAATTGAACTGATTTAGACAATAATATCTAATGGTTCTTGGGAAGGTGGGGATTTGGAAGCTATATGTTGTTATCATTCATTACACATTTTACCTTCCATTTGTATCCATGATTCCTGTGTACATATACTGCATGGGGCACATGTGTTTATCTGTGGACTTTGCAACGTTATGAGACTGTCACCTCACATGTGCATTTAATGCAGTACTCCAGTTCACAAATATACATTATTTAGTAGGTTATTCAACTAAAATATTGATCATAATGTGATTTGCCATAGAAAATGGAATGTGCTGTAGTGGGACTTGAACCAGGAATGACTGCTTATAAGGTGAATGCTCTGCCCACTACACCATTGCTATACTGCTTCATTTGCATATATCTTCCTTGTTATCCTCTTCAGCCATTTAAGTTGCATTAACTGTAGCTAAGAGATGGGCACACCTGCGCTCCTACGGTTAGCTTTAATTGGATTCATAATAAAAAAATAGGTTTGTTTATTTGGTTTATATTTACTATTGCTGTTGTGCACATGGGGGAATGTTGCTGGGGATATGCGGACACCTATGAGCGGTCTCGCTCATTCCTTTGGCCTTTCTGCTGTTCTTCATTGCAGGGGCATGTATATTCTGAAAGCTCTGCTTTCAGACATGCCCCCTGCACTCTTACACGATCCATGTAAGATTAGGAGCTCAGGCAGCGCGCCTTCATTAATATGCATGGTGCATTGCCATCCTGCTTCTAAATGTCCACTTCCGTGCAGGACTAAGCTAGTCCTGCACGGAAGATTAGTAAATCCGTGGACATGATTTGTAAAATGTACATATATGCTACAAACATCAAAGAATCAGGAAATGTATATTATTGTATTTCATACATTGCCTATAGAATGAATGACATGAGCAGATGTTGTGCCTTGCATATACTTGCAGATTTATGTGAAGTTTTTATTAAGCTTTTGTATTGTATTACTTTGCAAGTTGCAAATTTTCATTAATTCTGAATTATTCAGCAGTAGTAATAATGTAAATAGTAACTGCAGCTGTAGTAATAATAAATAGTATTTCTTATTAGAAAGGTTATATCAGTAAGTAAGAACATATGATGACAAAGGTGAAGCAAGAAATGCTTATGTCTGTACTTGTTACAGAAAAGGAAAACCTGTTGCTGTAGTGGCAACTTTTAAAATAGTCTGTTGTAACAGCAATTAGAAAATAGCTGCATGACCTGATTAGGACACAGTGTATGTCTAAAGAGGCAGGGCTACATCTTTCAAGACTGTATAAAAACCCTATGTTCATCTGTAATCTTTGTCAGATACATGAGAAATAAACTGTACTGACCCAACTGGAGATGCCCTGCTTGCTGATCATTTATTTTTCTTGTTCTTCTAACTGCCTGTATTTTTCCTCATGGGTGCAGTGCTCGTAGATACTTTTACACTGCACAACCCTCTTAATGTTTTCCTTTCATAATTCCTTTGTCTGGTCTCTCCCCTGTTTCTGACTATGTTATCTCTCCCCTTTTTAAACTGATAGAAGTCATAATCCTCGCAGATCCATGCTTCCTACTACTTACCAAAAATAGACAACAGCATATGGCATATGAGACTTGAAAGGAAACGATTTTTGTGCACATAACTACACTCATTTCTTGTCAGCTTACAGTGGTTCAGATATGTGAATGTGTACGGGGCATTCCATTACAAGGCTGAGAATTTCTAAAACCAGTGCCACTTATTCATTTTTGTTGATTTAAATATAGACACAGCAGCACAATTCTCAGATTCGCATTCCTGATCTGTGACGTGAAGCATGGGACTATGAAACCCACCAGTGATCTATTAAAGGACAAGCTTAAGCTAGGAGACTATTACTCATTCTACAGGAAATCTCTCTTCTGAAGGTAATATTTTTGTTAGCTGAAATTTATAACTAAAATGCTATCCTGGATCATGGGTAGACTCTAAAGTCCAAAATCTATTTTGACCCAAAGGGGCTTTTTATCTGAGAGTATGAATCTATTACTCAGTTTTTGTTTCATAAAAGGCTGCAGAAATTAGGCATGAGACCCAGTGTAACACCTTCAAAGTGGATTGCTTTAAACAAACTAGTTTCCTGCTAACTAGTAATGAACTGAGCTTCAGTATGACAATGATGAAGTTATTAACTCAGTCTCAAATGTTTTCCCTACTTATGAGCTGAAGTCAAAGCCATTCAGACTGACTCTGCCCTGTCTAATTGTCCCAGATCCAGTTAATCTGGAAATCACCAATTCTGCTATAAGAATGAGTGCTTTTCAATCTACAATAAGAAAGAATGCTTTAACACCCATTCTTAAAAAGTCATTCCTGGAGTAGGACAACCTACCAGATTACCACCTTCTGGCAAGCCTTCCTTTTGTTCTAAAGTTAATTGAGAAGGTGGTTTATGTTCATAGGTTCATAAGTGTGTACTAGGCTAATATCCCTGAAGCCTTTACAAGCTGAGCCCATAGGATTAAACTGGCATCATGCCACCCGACCTTAGTTCCCTGTGCCTCTGTCGAGTAGAGCCACTGGAGCAATCCCCGGGGTGAATTTTCTATTTCCCATCCACTCATCAAGATTTCTCTTGAAGAGGGCCAGTGAGGTGCTCTGTTTGACATGTATGGGAAGTCTATTCCATAGCATGGGCAGTCTCTGGGTTATGAACCTATCCCTCTAGCATGTCCTGTTGACTGTGGTAATGAGGTTGAGGTCTCTGGAGCATGTGGTGTGGAGGGATTGGGATTTCTTTAGATATAGCATTTCTAACAGAGCTGGGTCAGACATGGCTTTGTAAGTCAAGTAGAGATCGCCTGTAAGTAGGTGATATGAGACAGAGAATAGTTGGAGTTTTTTGAGTCTGTCCATATAGGACAAGTCTTTAAGGCCTAGGATCCTCTTTGTGAAGTACTTTCGCAGCCTCTCCAGTTGTTGCAGGTGTCTAGTGAGGTACATGCCAAATGGGGCATTGTACTCAATGATTGGCCCATTGAGGGAAGAGTAGAGGGAGACAATGTCCTCTTTCTTCCTGAATGCAAAACCCCTAGTAATGGGATGTGCCACATAGAAGGGCTTTCTCACCACAGTGGCAATGTGGTGGTCAAAAGAGAGGCTGCTGTCAACCTGTGTTCCCAGATCTCTTATAACACCTTCTGTATTCAGTGGACTACCATCGATGTTGTAATTCATGGGAACCAGGTTTTTCCCAAAGGGGATGATGACACTTTTTTGGCATTGAGCTAAGGCCATGGTTCTGACACCAGTCAGTCTCAGTGAGGCCTTTCTGTAGGATGTCAACATCACTTGGGGAGTTAATAATAGGTCCCAGCTTGCAGTCATCTGTGAACTTTGTCAGCCAGAGTCCCTTCGTGTTGGCCTGGACTTCAGAGAAGTAGATACCAGACAGGAGAGGACCCAGGACTGAGCCCTGTGGGACTCCACCAGTAACTCATCAGCAGTCTGACTTGGAGTCAGCTACTTTCACACTGTGGGTTCCACCTGTGAGCCAGTTTGCAATCCACCTAGTGATATAGGGGTTGATACCTAGCTTAGTGAGTTTTTCTATGATTCTTGAGTGGGGAATGGTATCAAAGATCTTGGCCAGATCAAGCTAGGCTGTATGAACCCCCCTGCCTTCATCCACAGGTCGGGTGACTGACTCAAAGAAGTCAAACAAGTTGAGCAGGCATGATCTACCCTTCATAAAACCAAACTGTGTGGGATCCAGAGTTTGAAGATTCCCTATATCCTTGTTTATTACGTCCATGATGATGTGATACATAGCTTTGCATATCAGACTCATCAGGCTTATGGGGCGATAGTTCCCAGGGTCTGTAGTTGCTCCTTCCTTGTGGAGAGTGATGACTGTAGCAGTGCACCATTCGGTAGGGACAAAGCCTGAGGTGAGGCTGTGATTGAACAGGGCACACAGGTGAGGTGCCATTTCACTCTGTAGTTCATGTAGAACACAGCCAGGGATATTGTTAGGTCCCATGGAAGCTGTATTCTTGGCCTTGGACAGTGCTGTTTTAACCTGTGCAGCAGTAATACTGGGCGCCTGACAATCTACTGGTATTGTGATTGGTCCTTTGGGGGGAGGGGTAAAGTTGGCAGTGAATCTGTCGGCCAGTATATTGGCAATATCTGTTGGCTTGGTATAGGAGGTACCATTGTGCAGTAGCTCAGAGCAAATCTGGGTATTGCCATGGAGATTCTTTACATAACTATAGAATCCCTTCTGGTTGCCTTTAATATCTGCTGCAATTCTGTTCTCATAGCTAGCTTTAGAGAATTTGATGAGGGATCTCAACTTTTTGCTGAGGCTGATAAGAGAGTTTTTCCAGTTTTGAGACTTAACATTATTCCACATTAGTTTCCTCCTTCTGTTGTAAAGTTTGTTTATGGCAGGGGACCACCAGATTGGCTTCCTTTTTTAGGGGAGGAGAGCATCTTGGTTCTATTGGGTATGGCGAGGTCCATGCATTTGTGTACATGTTCATACAGTGCATTGTTGTATGATTCAGCAGTCATGCAACTATTCTCCATTTGCATGGGTGCCGCAAAGTTAGCCACCCCTGTTTTTAGGAGCCCAAAGTTAGCTTTGGAGAAGTTATTCATGGTGGTTACCTTTGTGGGGTGGGGGTGTGGATTTCATTTGGTAGTTTGTATATATTTTCAGGGGCTTTAGAACTTAGTCCAGGGTTGTGAACTTAAATGGCCAAAGTGGGACATATCTTGCAGAAACAAAATTCTGTGGGACAAAAAGTACCCACAGACACTACAAAGGACTGAACTTCATCTTTTTGCCAATATAAAAATGTATTATTGTAGCATTTAATTTGCTCATGCTGTTTCATACAAAACCTAAGTGTTTCAGATCCAAAATAATTGTTAGATACAATTATTAAAAATATGAAATATTTGTTGTCCTAAAATCTCAGGACTTTTCCCATTTTTCAGTATTTTTCATAGGACACAACTGCCCAAATAGGGTCTGTCCTGCGCCAAGAGGGACAGGTGGCAACTCTAACTCAGTATCACACTTAAGACTGTCCTCATTAGAGCTATGAATGGTGTTCTGCTGGTGAGAGCTCAGTGTACGTATTCTGGTTTGATCATCCTTAATCCGTCTTCAGCATTTGATGGGACAGATGATAATATCCTGACTGAGTGTTTACTTTTCCATTATTATCTTATTGCCACAGTCCTCAGCGGGTTTACATCTACCTCTGAAGGCATTGCCCCAGGTATCAGTTCCTCTGTGAGACTTTCTGTACATTGTAGAATTCCACAGTGCTACATCTTGATCCCATAACGTTTAAAGGTATATATGCTTGTACTGGGAGATTAGAAGGAAGAGGATACAGTATCACTGCTGCACCAGTGATACTAAGTTCTATATCACCTTCCTACAGAAGCATATGGCAACATTTTGACAACTCTTCCTATATACCATTCTCCCATAATACTATGATGGGAATAAGCTGGAGTTTGTATGTGAGATGCATGATCTGGGTGTGTTTCTGGACAATACGTCACTTAAGTTTAAATCATATTATTACCATCCATGGAGCACTGCCCATATTATTCATTTGATACCATCTGAGGACTTGGCTAAAGACATTCATGCATGGGTCTACTCATAGCTGAAAGATTGCAACACCCTCTATCTTTGTGTCCTTGCTAGTGGGCCTGGGCTGTTTATATCACATGCACAATTCTACAGTCTTGACAGTATCATTACAAACTGACCATATTACTGCTGTCTTGTAAGATCTACATCAGTTGCCATTGGTAGCAATGCTGTCATTTAAGACTGTTGTGCTAACATTTTATCTTATACATAACCCTGGTACTATACATCTAAATAAATTACTGGCACTTTATCAGCCATTCTACTGGCTCTGCTCAGATGGTGAGGGGGCTGTTACTGACTCTCAGGATGAAGTCAGAGACCTATTTCTGTATTTTTTTGTTAACTATCATAATTCAGTCATGTGGAACTCGCCACATTACTAGCTTTGAATATGTCTCTTGGAGGCAGTTTTTTTTTTTTACACTTCGTTGACTGGGTTAGTCCCACTAGCCCAATGGCCTCTTTCAGGGGAGGCCTGAGGTGGTATTCATAGTGACTAGGTGAATTTGGCTAGGCCAGCGGGAAGCTTCTCCTAACTTTTAGACAAGTCTCATGGGTCTTTCAGGAATATTTAAATAAGGGACTATACAATAAGCTTTCGGATTATCTCCTTATTTTTCCCTCTCCTAGATTTTCCTCCATTCAGCTCCCCAGGCTCTCCCATCATTGTCTGTAAATGGTTTTAAATAACTGAACTGTTGAAGGCAATGTATTAGAACAAGAATACATCCATCTACCTACTTAACTGAATAAACTACTTAAAACTTTAACAAAGGCATCTTCATTCCTGCCACAGACAGGTTATCAGAGAGAGAGAGAGTTTCCTAGATCTGATTTTTATCTGGACTACTCTTTTGTACTCTGTTTCTTGTTAATCCTGTCACCCTCTGGGTCACAGGTGGAATGTCAGACCTGATGCAACTTTTCTGAATTACCTCTGTATACTCTTTTATATAAGTGCTCTGGGATCTTTTACATCTACCTGAACTACCAGCAGCTCAGGCAGATGGGGCCTGGTTTAAATATCTCATCTGAAGGACATCACATTCCTCACCACCACCTTTATACTGCACTGCAGTGTCAGTACTGGAAAATGAATCTAACTACTAGGTGTGGAAATATAACCCATAGCCTTCTGATCTTTCATCACCAAAGGTGAAGGTATTACCTGCTGAACTACTGAGACTGCATAAATTCTAGAGGTCACTAAAGGCCATTGGCAGTGCTAGGGTGCACACAGGGGGACATGCCCCCCCCCTGGGTAGTCTTGTCATTAGAATTCAACATCACTCTCTTTCTCTGTCCCCTTAGAGCTTCACTCTTCATGCATATTATATTTCCCTTTGCTTTCTCACACAACTGCAGACACTTCTATGTACATACAAAACCTGAACATTTTGAAATGGAGAAAGCAAAGCTAATGATACAAGCACATGTTTTAAAAGCTTCCTCATAGCAGAAAATACAACAATATTTCTGGGTTTTTCTTTTGTGAAATGGAGACATTAGGGTTATGAGTCTGAAGGATGGTAAGGTGTGTGTGTGTGTGTGTGTGTGTGTGTGTGTGTGTGTGTGTGTGTGTGTGTGTGTGTGTGCGTGTGTGTACGCGTGTGTGTACGTGTGTGTGTGTGTGTGTGTGTGTGTGTGTGTGTGTGTGTGTGTGTGTGTGTGTGTGTGTGTGTGTGTGCGTGTGTGTGTAAAAAATGCCTCTGTCAGTCAAAGCTGTCTGATTAAGTGACTTTATCAGAGTCTAATGTAGAAAGATTCAAACCTTGTATCCTGCTCATTAAGAACATGGAGCCTTAATCCTCTTCATCAACTACCAGACCACAATTAGCTACAACTCTTTTTTTGGTGGGGGGTACAACCAATGGTAGAATTTCATTGTTCAGAAAATTCCTGTCCAGGCAATACCTGTTGCTGTTTTTCTGTTAACCTTTTAAGTGATAAGTGAATTATCTGGCAGAAACCTGAGCTGGTCACAGACTACTTCCTGTAGTTATAAGTACAGGGCTTGAATCTTCCCAACACTATTTGTCTCACTCAGTTAGTACTCCTGCTTTGCCCTTGAAAAGGGATACTTTCTCCAGTGAACTGCAAGTGCAATTAGGTTTAATAAGAATAGTATATTGGTCACAATTGATGTTTGTAACCTATATTCGGTTATCCCACACTAAGAGGGATTAAAATGGTTTGAAAATGGTTTGATTGATACCCAAGTGTTAAGCCAGGACTGAATTGATGTTTTGGTTAATTTTATGGATACTGTGTTATCTAACAATTTTTTGTATTTTGAAGGCCAATTGTTTAAACAGGCTAAAGGGGTAGCAATGGGGGCAGCGTGTGCCCCTGGTTTTGCCAATTTGGTAATGGCTTTTTGGGAAAAGATCCATTTGTTTAATACCCCCTATTACAATTGTTTTCCCTTTTACACCAACTTTTTGGATGACATATTTATTGCATGGAATGACAATAAGGATAGATTAATGGAGTTTTTGAACTATATAGATTCTACTACCTCATTTTTTAGATTCGTTCATTATATTGACTATGATATTATTGTATTTTTGAATGTTATTTCCAAGGATTATGAAAGGAACTGTTTTCTGTCCAATTTACATCGGAAATCTATATTTTCCAACAGTTATTTACATTTTCATAGCTGGCACCCTAGGTTTCAAAAGAAATCAGAAGTAAAAGGTCAATTGGTTAGACTAGCTAGGAAGGTGTCAGATGATAGCACTTTTCTTATCCAATGTGACAAACTGTTAGATATGTTTTTTAAGTGGGGTTATCCTATGGAATTTCTTTTACCAATAAGGGATGAAGTAGTTGACAAAAGGTATAGTAAGATGTACAAGCCTTTATTAAATTACAACGGAGAGTTGAATGGACAAGTTAGTTGTACTAATAATGGTAACAACAATGTGGTACAGGTTTAAAAGGATTTTTCTAAGCCCTTTGTTTTAACATTTACATTGGATTCCTATAGGATTGGTGATATTATCAAGCATTACTGGGGTATTATTTCATCAAATAGTCACTTAAAGAAATTGTTGGGTGATTACCCGGTAATTGTGTTTAGGAAAAACACTTGTTTCAAGCATTTGATGGAAAGAAATTCCAGGACTAATGGTAGTGGGGGGGACTAATAGATTAGGCATGTTCAAATGTGGCCATCACTCCATATGTAAATTTATTTCAGTAGGCGATACAGTCACCTTGAATGGACAACTAATTAAGGTAAAGGGACAGTACAATTGTGAGACTAATTGGGTTGTTTATACAGCATGATGTCGGTTATGTCCTGCCTTTTATATAGGAAAAACTTTTGGAAAGGTGAAAGACAGGATATACAAACACGAAAGGGATATTAAGAAATGTAGGGAATCTAATGCACTGTATAGACGCATAAAGGATTGTCCCGACCATTATTTTAAGTATATGGTGATTGAACAGCTACAAAAGGATGTGAGAGGTAGGATTACAGAGGAAAATTTAATGGTTAGAGAGATTATGTGACAAGTGATTCTGAATACACAAACATTTCCTGGTTTAAATGAAGCATGTTCTGTTGCTCCTGTGTTAAAACTTAAAAGTCTGGATGGATAAGGTTTTGCATTGTTTTAAATGTGCCATTTTATAATAATTAATTATGTTTTTAAAACAGTTAGAGTTTTTATACTTATAATATCTGTTACTTTAAGAGTTAATTGATTGTTAAATGGTTTGATTAGAGTATTTAAAGAGGTTTTTTTTTTTTGGTTTTAGTAGTTCTGATGAAGTCATGTTGGATGAAAGCTCTTAACTACTGTTTTTTCAATAAAGTGCAGTGCAAAGTTTCCTGGTGTTTCATGTTTTGGTTACTGGTGTTGGAGTTCGTGTGGTGTTCCAGTTTCACACTTTCTCCAGTGAGTTTACCTGGTTAACAAACAGATAAAAAATAGTATTTAAAATTGGTCCCTTTTATGAACTTTGCCCCCCCTCCCCCGAATTATTTTGGCCAGAATTCTCGAGCAAAGAAATTGAGAATTATTGTCTTCCGTTTCATGTAAAATCTGTGTTTTTTTATGTCATGGGAATTTCAAATTTTATGCCTTTCATAAGATATTTGATAATGCAAAGCTTGTTATTCCATCAACTTTCTAAGTATATAAGAGAAATATTTAAAAAAAACTGTTCTAAGAAGTTGAGATGGCAGATGGGTGTTGCGCTGTATAATTCTGACATCTGCAAGATGAGATACATTTCTGGGAAATTATTTATTAATTTATTCATTCACTTGATCTCAAGCAAATATTAAGGTGTACATTCATACAAGTGGCTGTAATTGATGTTGGGGTATCTGAGTGGGCACATGTGCAAACTCATGTGCAGGTCAAAAATCCAAGTCTTAGCAATGTAGAGGGTAGAATGCAGTAATATCTGAGATGGAGAGAATGTTTAAAGCTGTTTGCCATTAAGAATTTATAAGAGAATGATTTGCTTATTTCTTTTTTGTGTATAACATTTTTGTTGTATAACTAGTGTAAAATGAAAATTTTATTTTGCAACCAAGTAACTACTCTGGCAAGCAAAGACTGGGGGTATTAGACAATGAGTCCCTATTAATTATTTGAATGTTTTAAAGTTCAAATGTCATATGGTCGACACCATATGATCGAACTTTAAAAATTTCGAAGGTGAAAAGCAATGGCTCCATATCGCACAGAATGGGAAAATTTCCCTTTTCTGCACTGAAGTGCGATCTCGGAGTTGGTATATTTAAGTAGGGGGGTGTGGGGGTGCAGGGCTCTTGCCCCCCAGCTCAGAATGTTATTTTTTTTAATTTTTTATTATATTTTTGATGTTTCAAACTTCGCTCATATGTTGTCGAACATATGAGGTTCAAAGTTTTGAAACTTCAAATCTATAATATAGACCCTTAGACAACATTTTTAAATGTAGAATCCACAGCTTAACTATGGTGTAAGCTTCCTTCCTTCCAAGTTTTTTTATTTCTATCTTAACATTTGTTTATTGGGAAAGTCCGACTTGGAACGAAGCCAATTTTCAGTGGAGGCCCCAGGAGAAATACTCCAGAGTGTTTTAAGTTTTAAATAAATTTGTCATGTTTTAACAATTTGTTCCATATTGTGCAAGACAGTGCAATACTCTGCATTTTGAAAATAAATGTTAAATATTTCTGTAGTTTCTTTTTAATTTTTTTGCTTGTTGATGTTATGGTATGGTACAGAGTGGTATGGTATGATTATGGTATTCATGATGTTGAAGCCTACTCTTAACTGTATTGCTTTACCCTGACTGGATTGTGATTTTTGTTGCTGGGGGTGTTGCCTGACTTACCCATAGGGAGCTTTGGACTTTTGCAACTTGAGTTGTTTCTCCTGAATGTCTCTAATGTATAAAGAACTGGGTATGTGGTAAAACATGTGTAAAATAACATTTTAACCATACTGTGAGCTCCCTCCCTAGCTGTTAGTAAATGTTCCACATTTTCCCCATTTGTCCCACCTTATAAGAGGTAATATAGTGTTCCATATTTTGAAGATGGAAAGTTAACTATGGCTGCAGTTTCTTTAATTATTTTGCTTGTTGGTGCTATGGGTGTTATGTAATGTCAAACCATGCGAAACATCTGAAAATGAAGAAGCCACATCATAAGAATTTAAGGATACATAGCTTTAATTATCTTATTCATCCAAATGACAAACACGTAAATCTTAAAGTCTTCTGCTGTGACTTATTCACAGACAGTTATAATAACATTCAGAAATCTGGTCAATATCTCATTATTACAGTTGGTCGGTGATGCCAGACATTAAAGTTTTATACTTATTGTTTGGAAAATGCATATTGATGACAAATTTGGTCTATTCATTTTTAAGTGAATTAGATTAATATTTAAAAATGTTTCCAATTTTATCTCCCCCCCCATTATTTTTGGTTTTGTCCAGAATTCTTGACTAAATAAGTTGAGAATGTATGGTGTTACACCAAGCATTCAGATCTAAATTATTTTTATTTGTGTTATTTCAGAAAACCAGAAATAGTATACTAGGTGGTTTATGTTTTTTGCATTTTCTTGGTACAATTTCTGTCTTTCAGTGTTGTTTTTCTCGGAGGGGGCTGGAAAACTATGGTGTTTCTCTGCAGTTTCAGTAGTACAACAAGCAGCACACTATCGTTTGGTGGAAAAGGATGTGGATTCTATTCACATGCCAGGTACATGGATTGATTTTTGCAATACTGATGCAGCAGATCAGCCTAAGCAAGTTGCTGCACTCCTGTGTGTGCTGTTCTTCAGATGAGATGTTAAACTAAGACCATATCTAAGTCAGTGGTAGCTTAGGGGATGGCACCTATCAAAAAGATACAGTATACATGAAGCACTTTTCGTCTCATATATATACAAAGACTTCTTCAGATGTAAAAAGCCACATTTGAAAATGTTTTAAGTACCGGCAATACCCAGTCATGTGGTCCCAGTCCACCCAATAAAGATTACCTGTGAGTGAAACTTTTAAATCAAGGTAACAAAACACTTTTCATTATGGTGTTACTATTATCTACAGATGCACTTTCCACCACAAAATTTACTACATAATACACAACACGTTGGTACCTAGTATCATAACTACTTGTGAAAATAACAAAAATGACAAAAATATGTAAAAAATCGTAGTTTAACCTACGTATCTGTGTGTCCACATATAAAATCTAACCATATTTTTCTAAGAAACTCATTTTTAAAAAACTACTGAATGGTCTAAAAACCTACTATTTAACATAATCCTGTATGTAGTACATGCCAAAGACACATAGACATAAATACCTAGCGCATTTTTGAATCAATTACTACATTTCTGTTGTAGATACTCATTTACCTTTCCAGAGCCTTAAGTTTAAGCACACTAACAATAGTACACATTTCATTTAGTCCTGGGTAATTGTACGCGTTCATTAAGATCTGCCAGTATAACTCTCTGACTTCCAACAAGAGTGTACTATGACCCCCTCTTGGGTCATATGGAATTTGGTCTATCACCATGTACCCAAAATTGTGTGTGCTGTGATCATTTACGTACCTGGCCAGTGCGTTGTCCAGCTTACTTTTACTGATGGCATACTGATGTTCGTAGATGCATTCCTTGAACCTACATTCAATTTTACCAATGTAGTAAGCTGGACAAACTTTGCACCTGGCCAAGTACACAATCATCTTAGAATTACAGTCAAATCTGGATTTCACCCTGTATTTGATGTTCCTTACTGTGAAAGTGGTTGTTGAATCCACTACCTTACACTGTGAGCACATACCACATCTATACATGCCCTGGTTTCTTGACCCATCACTCAGTTTATTCTCCAATAGATTTTTCAAGTTTGATCCTTTACGGTACACTATTTGAGGTTGAAAACCTAGGACTTCACTCAGTTCTGGGTTATTGTTTATTAAACCCCAGTTCTTTTTTACTATGTGTAAAAAGCTGTTAGTTTCTCCGCAAAATGTAGTGACCAAACTTAAGTGGAAATTGTTGTTGTTTGTTGTAGTGGATGAAACCACTTCCCTAACCTCGTTGTCAAACTGTGTGTTAAGGGAGTTGTTAGTAAAATATAATAAGGGTTTATATGTATTTATGTCTATGTCTGCTGACAGACTCCCTCCCACATTCTCCCTGGGGTGTCAAAACTATCAGTGCAATTCAGGGGCTGTTAACTGACCGCTCTTTTGCTTCAAATTCAAAGACCCTGTCAACAGACAATTAAATTACTTTGTTATTAACCAGTGTCTGTTGTAGGAAGATGTGTGTTTTTTTCTTGAACATTGGCAAAATGTGATGTATTTGTTTAAAAATATTTCCTTACAATGCAGCATATATATACTCCCATTGTTTCTTTGTGAATTGCTTAGCCAAACTCTGCTCCCAATCCTTTCTAACCTCCTCTGATTGATTCTTATAGATAGTTATCATGCAATACTTTATATGTTCTACTAGTTATTCTTTTTTTAATGGAAGCTTCTGTTCTAGATTCTATTAAAAACTCTATCAGTGCTGGTCTTTCATTCAGGACCCGCCCCCCCATTTCTTTCTGTTTGCCTATACTCTGATATCAATCCCTGATAGGGAAAGTAGTCTCTAACCTGTAGTCCAAATAAATTCTTGGCGTCTTCCAATTCTATCATCTTTCCCTCTCTAGTTATTTTCTCCCAGTACCTTGGTTCCTTTGCCAGTTTTCTCCAACAAAGTCTAGCCCCCTCTTGCCTATTGTTTGTATCCCTAATTGTAGTCATCCCTATCGGCAGAATCTCCTTTCTCCATTCCCATGTTGGTTTAGTTCTTAGAATACTTTCTGCTACTTTATGGATATAATATTCTGCATGATTATTGTTATTCTCCTTAAAGGCCTGCATCCAAAATCCCAGTCTCTCCTTGTTTCTTGAGCTTCCCCCATGTTTTGTCATCATCCCTTTCCAGTTTGAATTATAGTTTTCTGCTTGTGCTATGTATAGGAGTCTTAATTGTGCAACTCTGAAATACCCCTTGAAATTGGGTAATCCCAATCTGCCCTGTTCTACTAGAACAATCAGCCTATAACACTTGACTCTTGTTGTCTTCCCCTCCCAGATAAAGTCCTTCAGGTCTTTATTAATTGTTACCCACAACTTCTCTGGTTGATAAAAATATGCCTGACCTGTGTATAAGACTAAAGGGACTACATTTTTTTAACTGCTTGTATCTTACTATCCATATCCATATGACAAAGCTTCCATTTTCTCAGTTTATCTATTATCATTTGTTTAGTCTCTTCCCACATATTCTTGGCTGCCACACTAGAATCATTTTTAATCCATACTCTCAAATATTTCATTTTATCATGTCCCCAGTAATATGGGTATTCCTGAACAAGTTCATGTGTGGGTACATAATTTGCCTCTATTGCCTTTGTTTTAGCTTCATTAATTTTGCATCCCAAAAAGATCTGAAACTGTCTCAAAATGTTCAACAACACTGTAATGTCTTTTTCTGATTTTGTCAGGTACAAAATAATATCAACTGCAAATAAAGTCAGCTTTTCTTGACTACCATACCAATTATATCCTTCAATTTCTGAGTCCCTTATTTTCTTTGCCAATGGTTCTAAATATAATGAAAATAATAAAGAAGAAAGAGAACCCCCTGTCTGGTTCCTCTGCTCAAGCAGAAATTATCAGAGAGGACTCCACCCACTTTAACTTTTGCCTCTGATCCCTCATATATTCTCTTAACCTTATAATGTTTTCAAGAAATGCAAATGCTTCCATTGTCCTGCTCATAAAGTCCCAGCTTGCTCTGTCAAATGCTTTTTCTGCATCAAGACCTACCTACAACAATGGTATTTTCTTACATTCTGCTTCTCTCTGGATCATCATTGTTCTGTTAATGTTGTCAGATGTTTACCTCCCCTCCAACAAAACACATTGATCTATATCTATCAGTTTTGGCATTACTTCTGCCATTTTTGTAGCCATTATAGATATGCACACTCTATAATCATGGTTTAGTATTGACATAGGCCTCTATCAAGCTGGATCTGATGTATTCTTACCCTCCTTAGGTATTACAGCCACATCTGCTTTCTTCCAGGACAGTGGTACTTCTGGTCCTCTTAAGATACTGTTAAACAAACCTTCCAGTTTTTTTTTCTTCCTAGCTTCCAAACTTTCACAAGAATACCATATATTCCTGGGAATTTCCTGTAGATTGGTTATACAGCACAATTTTTATCTCATCTCCTCCTGTCCTAACTGTTAGTAATTGAGCCTCATTTACCTCTAACCTTGGCATATTTAATTCTTTCAAAAACATTTCCATTTGAATTTTTTCTTGATGTTCATATTTTTCAGTTTTATAGAGACTTCCATAGAATTTTCAAAATATTTCTAATACCTCTACAGGATCTCTTTTACCTGCTTTGTTATAGGCCCCCTAACTTTGGTGACAGCCCTTTCTACTTTCTGTTGCCTCAGTCATTGTGCTAAACATTTTTGTGCTCTAGTGTTATTATCAAAAAATAAATTGCTTAACAGCAATCTTTCTAAGCTTGTGCATATTATTAAGGTAATCCCTTATTTTCTGCCAAGCATTCTGAAGTTGATCCTCTTCTTGTTCTGTGAAAATCCCCCTATTTTGCAATACTTTAACATTTGTCAGTCCCTCTAAATATTTCTTGTTACTTCTTAACCATAACTCCATTTCTTTTATTTCTACCCTATTTTTAAACTTCACCTTAATTTTATCTCACTCTCTAGATATATTTTCAGAAGAAATTTCTATCCTTTCTAACAGCTTCTGAATAATCTCCGCTACCCATTCCTTAAATTCCTCTCTTTTCAACAGGTAGGTGAGAAAGTGCCAATGTCTCATTTTTATTTCATTACCCTGTGCTTTTATTTCAGCTGTTATTGGTGCATGATCTGAAATAGTTATTTGGTGGATAACAAGACCCTCAATTAAATGCACATGTTCCTGTGAAATGTAAATTCTGTCTAGCCTAGCCCAATTTTTATATCTTGGGGAATAATATGTCAATTCACTCCAAACTCCTATTACTCAATTCACATCTTCCATGCCAAATATTTTCATAATTTCTTCAAAAATCTACCCTCCTTTATTATATTTTCCCTTCTGGCCCCCCAGACACATCTTCACTGCTGCAAATCAAATTCCAGTCCCCACCTATAAGTAATATTCCATGCTGAAAACTGATTATTTTTCCCATAATTTTCTTAAGCTCTATTATGGCAGTTTTGGGTAGAATGTAAATACATGCCAGTGTAATCCTCCTCCCTTGCCAGTAGCCCCTTAGCACTGGAAATCTGCCATTATTATTTTTTTTTATCTTCTTCTATCATTATTGGAGCTCCTCTTGCAATTAATATAAATAAACCTCTTTTCCTTTGTCCAAGATATTCTGCTGAATAGCCATCTTGAAAACCTTTCATTATCAAATTCATATGTTCAGTTCTTTCTAAGTGTGTCTCCTATACCATAGCTGTTTGCACCCTACATTTTTAATATAGTTCACTACTCTTTCTTGTTTGTATTTATCTGTGAGGCCATTTACATTTAAAGACATTAAAGAAAGCATCATTGTATTAAAAAGTTATTATTCTCACCTTTTATGTATAGCATCTTTTTTGTTAAATGTCTAGTTCCAGCTTTTGTGTTATATGCATACACTGTTTGGCAGGTTGAACTTTTATACAGTTGTTTCTTATCATACATATTTGAGCCTATGTCACATGTTATAAAATTTTCTGTTTTAAATCACAGATCTCATTCTTATCAAAAGCAAGAAAGGGAGGAAGAACTGCAGGAATCTCAACCTGGAATGGAGGAATAGGTCACATCTGTGGTTTTAGTGTATCAACAGGTTAAAGTGACAGAATACCAAGGTTGTCTGGAGTACAGTGACTTATTCAGAGGATAAAAGGTTGCGGGAGTGGTTGAACTAATTATGGAAAAAAAGAGATTAAAACCAAGCACAGGAAGGGATTGCAGACTCCAGGCAGGAGGCACGTGTGAGCACTAGCAGACATAGCTTTTTATATTGTGTGACTACTAAATGTTTGCGACAAACAATTTATCAGCCCTTATGTGACTGGTACATAAGACTTTAAAAACACTTTTGCAAGACATAGCATTAACTGTAGCAATTTTAATCATTTTTTTTTATTTTTGTTTTAGAAAAGGTTGATAAATTTGAAAGAGGGGGTTGCACTTATTTTAAAGTAAATTATCTTGACAGCTTTTATTAGAGGCCAATAAATGCCAGATATTAATAATTGCTTTTCTATTAATTGCATTCTTAAAGATAAGAGATACAATGTGAAGTGAAGACATTTTGTTATTGGTTGTGGGGTAGTCACATATTTTCAGGGTGCTCATATTTAAATGTTGCGTTTATGGTTGTGAATTATTGTAATGAAGTCTTCAGTTTTGAGTAGATGAAAGTGCTTGATATATAACACATTTCCTGTGGCTTTGGACTGATTTTTTTCTTGTTTTCCATTTGTTGGTTTGTCTGTCTCTATCTTTTTTTGTTTATTATTTAAAAGCAAAAATGAAACTTAGGGAAAATGCAGTCAGTTTTGGAGATGAGATGAAACAAAGGTACTGAATGGATACTGGAAGATTATTTTAACCACTGAGTTGCAATGAGCAAACAGAGGAGTAAATCTGTTTTTATAGATGGAACCAAGAGCTGATGCAGCCCTTATGTGACTAACTAGTAATCATTGCTTTCAGTGTCACTGGGAACAAAATAAAAACAGTTACTATCAAAGGGTTGCAATTAACTAAATGCAAAGTCAATTGTATTTGATTGCAATAAAGCTTCTCCCCTTTCTGTGCCCCTCATTTTTTCTTATTGCACTGTATCTGTTTTAAAAGAAGCCTTATACTAAATATCTGAAATATTTGGGAATGTTTATGAAAATGATAACCAAAGGATATTCATTATTGGATTCAACTGAACTAATGTGGCATTTCAGTATATAGAACAAAAAAACAAAGAAACAGTGGCCAGTTAACTGCTAAGGAATCCACAAAGCACAATACGTTTTAGCGCTTTCTTTCACCTTTAATTTAAAACGTGAACTTCATCAGAAAAAACGGGAGCTCTCCCATATTCCCGTTTTAAATACATTAACAAGAAGTGATGTAATAAATTCTGTTATACAAGTGACAACTACATAAATATAAATTGATTAAACTAGCCAAGTTTTCCCAAAAGAATAATTATGTCCGGCATCCAAATAGAATATTGAGAGCCAGGCATTTGTAAGTTACCTCTCTCCATAAGGGACATGGGTGCCAGGCCTGGTGTAAATTTCCTGTTCCCCATCCACTTGTCTTGGTTGTGATTAAACTGACTAGTAGACAAACTCAGCTTCACATGGAAGGGAAGCCTATTCCATAGGAAGGGCAGTTTCTGGGACTTGTATCTGTCTGTTTAGCATGTTTTGCTTATGTCACAGACAAAATTCAGGTCCCTAGATCTTGTATTTCTGGTGCTGTTTTTGTAGGAAATTCATAAGTGTGGGGTTTGCAGATTTCTTGTCAGCCAGGCATATATCAGCCCTCAGCAATCTATAGGAGTCTGAGTAGAGGGAAAGGGCTTTAAGATGCTTTACATAAGGCAAGTTTGTTATGCCATGTATTATTTTTGTAAGGAACCTTTAAAGTCCCCCTAGTTGCTGCAGATGCCTGGTCAGCTACATACCAAAAGGAGCATTGTACTCTATGATTGGTCTGATAATGGTGGAGTACAGTGGGATAATAACCTCATTGGGCCTAGATGCCGTGCACTTACTTATAATTTGTGCAACACAAAAGGATTTCCTCACCACTGTGGCCACATGGTGGTTGAAGGTAAGGCTACTGTCTACAAGAGTACCTAGATCCCTTACCACTGGGTCAATGCTTCGGGCAGTATTATCAACATGGTAATCAGCAGGGGATGGTTGATTTTCCAAAGGGTACAATTATGCATTTCTTAGCACTGAGTTTAAGACCATGGCTTTGGCACCATTTATTAGTCAGAGATAGACCTTCTTGAAGAATGCTAGTGTCTGCAAGGAAGTTAATGATAACTCCCAGCTTGTAATCATCTGCAAACTCAGTCAACCACAAACCTTCATTCAATGCTTTAGTGACCCTGTCAAAAAATCCGCCAGATTTAATAGGCATGAACCTTCCTTTAACAAAACAACACTGTAATGGGTCTAGTGTTTTCAGGTTACATATGTCTTCATTTATCATGTCCATTATGATTCTTTCCATGACCTTACATATGAGGCTGGTAAGACTTATGGGCCTGTAGTAACCCGGATTAGTGGTTGGACCTCCTTTGTGCAGATTAATGACTGTAGACATTTTCCATTCCTTGGCCACAAAACCTGACTGAAGGCTCTAGTTGAAAAGCGATTCAAGTGGACCAGAGAGATCATGTTTCATGCTATTTATTAAACTTTCTGGGATGTTATCAGGGCCCAGCGATGCAGTATTTTTGCCTTTGGAAAATACATTATTGATCTGTCTCTAGTAATGTTTTGGAGAATTGTGTTATGTGGTATTTCCTTTGGACTACCATGGGGGAAATGAGGGGGGTTTTGAGCTGAACCTGTCAGCCAAAAGGTTGGCAATGGCCTCCAACTCAACATGGGAGATGTCATTTACAAGTTCTGCACATTGTTGTGTATTTCCTCTGAGGTTGCAGACATAGCTGTAGAAAGTTTTGTGGTTGCTTTTTGCCTGAGAAACTATTTTTTCCTCAAATTCAGCCTTTGAAGTATTAACACTCTTAGCTGCCTGCTTAGATTGGTCTGGGAGCTTTTAGTATATATACCTTTGTTCCTGCTACACTTTGCCAATTCTTTGTTGTTGTTGTTGTTGTTGTATAACCGATTGATAGTATGATTCTACCAGGGTGGCTTGCCTTCTGAGTTTGCCTTATTCTTAATGCAACCGGGCACAGCTCAGTCTATACAACCATCAATATGGCTGTGTATTCTATGGTGTTCACTGGGTTGGGGGCTGCTTGGAATTTAACCAAGATGCTACTTAGGAGAGAGAGGTTAGGCTTGGAATAGTTCCTAATGGTTTTTGATTTTCCTGGATCCCCGTATTTAATTTTTATTCAAGTAATACTGCTTTATGGTCAGATCTGATGAGCGAAGATGTTACATTGGGTGAGGAACATTCACCCCCCATGTTCATTAGTACAAGGTCAAGGACGTTTGTACCCTTGGTAGGAGAGTGGACCAACTGTTCCAGGATGTTGATATTAACAAAGTTTAGAAATCGCTGGGCTTCTGCATTAGAAGTGGTGTAGGATTCCCAATCTATATTTAAAATCTAAACTAATTTAAAATTAAATTATTACTAGCCTTTTTAATGAATATTCTGGTTAAATAAATTTAGTACCACCCACTTGTTTATGTCATTTGACGTGGGGTTTTTAAGCCTTACGATAATTTGTGTTCAACATCTGAGGAAGTCTGGACATTACCCAGATGAAAAGTGCTTAATGTGATTATATTGTTTGTATTGTTGTGGTTCTTTTCGCACATTGAGTGTGTAGCTCAATATTTAATTAAAAATTTACTTCGTTTATCAACCTTTAGAGTGGAGTATTATTTCCTGTTGCCTTATTCATGTTTTTGAAGTTAGTGGCTCCGTTTGGTGTTTTTGGCTGAGTTTACTGCAACAGGCATCTAAAACCGCACTATGAGTGTTGATTTACAATCCCAAAGTGAAGAGACTGAGAGAGGGAATTTAACCCAACTGATTGAGCTCACAAACAAGCGACTGGGAGGTCAACCGGTTCTCAGACCCAAATACACGGTATTCTGACTCTTCCACCGTTTCCGTAATGACGGATTCTTTTAACAATTGTATGGAAGGATTGTTGCAGCAGCAGTCAGGGAATAACCAGCATACTAGTGGGGTTGTAGACAACAACGCTGGTTTTATCTGTAATCAGAGACAGTCTATCTCATCAAACAGTGGATTTTCAATCCCAGGGCTGATAGGAACACAGGACATTACAAACTGACTGAGTAATGAATTGAATTTGGAAAGCCAGCATGGGAGTATGGACCCTGATGTACAAGTCAAGAATAATGTGAGTATCAGTGAGAAGCTGAAAATGTTTGATGTGAAACTTTTAAAAATTAATAAACTTCAACTAGAGCTTAAGTATTTTGATAAATGTATTAAAGAGAAAATAGTACCAAAGGGCCTAAGGTACTGGCAATTCCTGACGGGTTTAGAGCCGGAATCAGAGTTTTACAAAGAACTTGTTGATTTATTTAATAACCAAGGTTTGGACTTATTAACTATCAAAAAACAATTAATAGTTTGGAAAGTGACATTATGGAATTGGAGTTTGAAATTAAGGCTGATGCTGTATTCAGTCGTTATCAGTACAACTATAACCGCATTTTTACAAGCATAGCCCAGCAACATGAGAGACTTAGGGCAACCAGAATTAAAAAAACTACAGAGGGATTTACAGACTTATGCAAAGGGTACCGCTTATCCAAAAACCACCAACTTCCCAAGTTTCAACCTGTCAGGGAAGATTTAATCAAGTAGTTCCACTTGCCCCTGTTTTTACACATGAGCATGAAGTTCCATCAACATCAGGTGCTAACATGAACAATGGACAGAATAATAACGATAGTGAAAATTACATAAATGTGAAAGTGGACCTTGGAAATGCTCAGTATAATACCAACGAAAGGGGACAAGTCATTCAGTCTAATGCCCATCCCCAACAGCAATATCAACACCAACAACAACAAAAAACTACCAAGGGGGGAAGGGGAACAAATGGAGTTCGAATACAACATACCCCAAAAGGACCTACAATACTCACAGCAACAAGAGGAATTAAGCATGGAAGGAAACCCATTAGTAGGGCCCGATAAACTGTATTCTTGTAGGACTGTCCTTAATGCAGAAGGCAATTTTAAAATATATAACTACACTGAGTATACTATCGACAGTAAGTTGGTAGAGCTATTTGCAAAGGGCTTAACATTTGTTCCTACAAGTAAGAATGATTTCGCTGACCTTTTAATTGATTTTAAATTATTCATAAGAAAGTTAAATCTAGCAGTAATTCTGGGTAACACTACATATAGTAACAATTAACTTAGAATTGCGAGTACATTTAATCCACCAACAAATACCTTGAATTGTTGTGTGAACATGAGTTTAGGAACGCCTTTTCAAGTAAAAAAAGGAATGTGAACAGAGACAACTTGTCCCCCGAGGAAAGGTTCTTACTGTCATCTTTTCAGAGTCTCTCCATTCGTTTTATGAAACCAGATAAGGGAGGGGGTTTAGTGGTAATGAACAATGAGCACTATATTAGGAAAATGAAGCAACTGTTGGAAAAAGAAACATATGAGGAAGTAAGCTTGAATGAATTAAATATTGCTTACAGTAGGATAAGAATGTTTATTAATGACTTATTTATTGATGGTCTAATTGATGTCCATCTAAACCACTTCCTCACAATGTTATCCCCGAAGCTACCTTCCCTTTTTGGTGTACCAACGATCTACAAGGGGACCTCCAATCCATCAATGAGAGCCTTGGTAGATGCAAGGCAGTTCATTACTTACCCATGTGCTAAAGTAGTGGACGCTTTGCTTAAAAAATTTGTGAGTAAAGAAAGGCAGATTTGTAAGGATTCGTGGTCTTTTCTCGAACAGATTAACACATTAGGTTTTAAGGGAGAATGTAACTTCCTTACAATAGATATTTGTGACCTCTATTCGTCCATCCCCCATGACCTATGTATCGAATGGGTCCTTGAACTTCTTAGAATAAAGGGGGTGACTGAGAATGAATTGAGACTTATAGAAGAGTTATTGGGCATTATCCTAAAGTACAATTTTATCCTCTTTGATGATAAGTTCTACCTCCAAAAAATTGGAGTTGCTATGGGGTCCACTTGTGGAGCTAGTTTTTCTAACCTAGTAATGGCATATTGGGAAACTAACTATGTTTTTAATAGTATGTGGATGGAAATAATTGTTTTTTATACTAGATTCCTGGACGACATCTTTTTATAGTTGATGGTGATAGTAATGTAACCAATAACATAGTGCAATTTTTTAATGGCACAACAAGTTTTTTACAATTTACAAAGGATTTTCATGAAAATAAAATCTACTATTTAGATGTTGAACTTAAAAAGAACATTCAGGAACAAAAATACATAGCTAGGATTTACAGGAAAAACTCTTACTCAAACTCATTCCTGCATTTTACCAGCTCCCATCCCCCCATCAGAAAAAAAAATCAGTGTTGAAGGGGAAGTTAGTATGAGCTGCGAGGATGATTACTTGTGAAGAGGACTTTAGGGAGGAATGTGATAAACTAAGAGGAATGTTCCTGCATAGAGGCTACCCCAATAACCTTTTGACTAGTATTATTAATGAAGTTCAGTTAAATAGAAGTAATGGGATATATAAACCCATAATGAGTAAAGGCTCACTGGGAGGGATAAGTGAGGAAACTATGTTAGTACAACAAATAGATGTAGAATCAAGTAGTACTGATGCATTGAATAGTACTAGTAATTCTTATTCCCTCATGTTGGTGATAACATACAGCCCAGAGGCCGAAGAGATTCAAAGGATAGTAAGTAAATATTGGTATCTAATGTCTGTGGACAAAGATATTTTTAACAAAATAGGGGAACACCCAACCATCACTTATAGGAGGGGTGTGAACATGAAAAGTTTGTTGGAAATGCCATGGAGACCAATTAAGGGTAATGCCGGTATGTATAAATGTGACTCATGTCATTATTGTAGGTACACTGAGGTGGGCAATAGGTTTTGGATCAGGAATATGGTTTACCACATTAGAGACAAGTTCAACTGCAATTCTAGATCAGTAGTATACTTGGCACAGTGCCAAGGCTGTCTGGCATTCTATGTCAGTAAGACCGACTGTAGACTGCGTGAAAAGATTTATGAACACATCTATGCTATTAATAAGTACAAAACGAACAATGCTTTAGCAAGACACTGCGAGGAAAACCCAGACCATTCTTTTAGGTTTAAGGTTATAACACAAGTAGCTCCACAGGATAGTAGAAGGCTTATGGATGATAATATGGTTAAACTACTCCTTGAAAAAAGTGAGTTGAAATGGCAGCATAGACTGGATGCTTATAGTCCCCTAGACCTAAATGAAATTTATTCATTAGCAGGCATTTTAAAATTCAAGAGTTTGCTAAGGTGAACATGGGCGTATCTGTGGAACATGACTATTAGTTTATGGGTGATTGCGTATTTTTATACATGTGTGTTTAAGCATCTTTGTACACATTGATATTTGTCAGTGACATATGTTACTTTTACATTCACTTATCACATTTATTACATATATTTATTTTTTTAATAGTTAATATATTTATTTACACATAATTCACTATATTAGTGAGTATGCATTAATTAAACATTTTAAATATTATTTTGAACATTCATTAGTTATGTTTTACACATACACTTTTACATACATTGCTAGTTGTTAATTGTAACAAATCAAATAGTAGTAGGAATGATTCACCTACATTAGGAATGAATAAACTAACGTTTACAATAAATGCACATAATTTCATTAAGAGAGAGGTTATTTGTGTAAAATGTGGAACTTATTCCACATTAAGCCTTTCAGGTACTCATGGAGAAGTGAAATATAAAAAGGCATATGTTTTTTAGCACATGTCCTTTAGGATCATGCATTTTAAACGACTATTATTGGTGCATAAATTGGAGTTTTTAGGACCTTTGAAGGTGTTGCATAGATAGCATGCAATCGAACATTAGTTTAGAATGGTAGTGTATAGTTTGTCTTAATTTTTAATAACAAAAGTACTTTAATTTCTTTTAGAAGAAAGTACGGGTACTTTTATGGGTTTGGAACATTTTAGAACATTTTAGAATATTGTAGGGTGTTTTTTGTCTCCTTACCTGCAATATGTATTTGTTAGATGAAATTCCTGTTGACCTTTGGAGTAGTTACTTTGTTTTCTTATTATTATTATTTTTCTTATTATTTTATTTGGTGTTTAAAAAGAAATTATTACTAGCCTTTTTAATGAAAATTCTGGTTAAATGAATTTAGTACCACCACTTGTTTACGTCACTTGAGTAGGGTTTTAAACCTTACGAGAATTTGTGTTTAACATCTGAGGAAGTCTGGACATTACCCAGACGAAAAGCGCTTAATGTGATTATATTGTTTGTATTGTTGTGGTTCTTTTCGCACGTTGAGTGTGTAGCTCGATATTTAATTAAAAATGTACTTCGTTTATCAACTTTTAGAGTGGAGTATTAGTTCCTGTTGCTTTATTCATGTTTTTGAAGTTAGTGGATCCGTTTGGTGTTTAAAGTGAATTATCTTGACAGCTTTTATTAAAGGCCAATAAATGCCAGATATTAATAATTGCCTTTCTATTAATTTCATTCTTAAAGATAACAGATACAATGTGAAGTGAAGACATTTTGTTATTGGTTGTGAGGTAGTCACATATTTTCAGGGTGTTCATATTTAAATGCTGTGTTTATGGTTGTGAATTATTGTAATGAAGTCTTCCGTTTTGAGTAGATGAAAGTGCTTGATATATAATACATTTCCTGTGGCTTTGGACTGATTTTTTTCTTGTTTTCCATTTGTTGGTTTATCTGCCTCTATCTCTTTTTTTCTTTTTTATTTAAAAGCAAAAATGAAACTTAGGGAAAATGCAGTCAGTTTTGGAGATGAGATGAAACAAAGGTACTGAATGGATACTGGACGATTATTTTAACCACTGAGTTGCAATGAGCAAACATTGGAGCAAATCTGTTTTAATAGATGGAACCAAGAGCTGATGCAGCCCTTATGTGACTAACTAGCAATAATTGCTTTCAGTGTCACTGGGAACAAAATAAAAACAGTTACTATCAAAGGGCTGCAATTAACTAAATGCAAAGTCAACTGTATTTGATTGCAATAAAGCTTCTCCCCTTTCTGTTCCCCTCCTTTTTTCTTTTCACAGATTTGATAACCATTATTGCACTATATCTGTTTTAAAAGAAGCCTTATACTAAATATCTGAAATATTTGGAAATGTTTATGAAAATGATAACCAAAGGATATTCATTATTGGATTCAACTGAACTAATGTGGCATTTCAGTAAATGTCACTTAGAGCTGGCAAAGTTTCTTATGGACTCAAGTTGCAAAAATGATCAATGGAAAATAAGATGTGTGTTTGGAGAACCGTAGAAAACGTTCAGGTATATTTTTGTGGGTCCCCACTTGGTTATCATATGTCTTTTCTGTCATAATAGTTCTATATGTGTATAAATCTTCAGATGGAGTAAGATGTATTGTGGAAGGTAAGTAGTTTTCTATGTTGTTGCCAAAATATTTAGGTATTTTGTAAGTTTCGGTGTTAGACGTTAGGAGTGAGTGAGTGTTTGGGCACGCACACCCGTGTGTGTGTGTGTGTGTGTGTGTGTGTGTGTGTGTGTGTGTGTGTGTGTGTGTGTGTGTGTGTGTGTGTGTGTGTGTGTGTGTGTGTGTGTGTGTGTGTGTGTGTGTGTGTGTGTGTGTGTGTGTGTGTGTGTGTGTCTGTGTGTGTGTGTGTGTGTGTGTGTGTGTGTGTGTGTGTGTGTGTACTTGTGGATTTATAGCAAGGGTTTGGTAAGGTGAAAAGTAGGGGACAAAGCTCCCATACCACCTTAGTAATGCACACTTACCCTAACCTTAACCCCAACTCTAACCTTAACCCTACTCCTAACCCTAGCCCTTCATCATACCTTAGAAAAAAATGTTTTTGTAACACTACCACTATTCAGACAAATTTGATCTGAAAGTAGTGGTAGGGTTTGTGTTATAAAATTTAGTTTATTTATCTTTTTTTGTTTGTTTGATTGTTTATCTATTTATTTATTTATGTTTGTTTGTTTGTTAATCAGGATAGTCCTACTGGGCCATACAAGACCCCTTTTCAGTGGAGTTTCATAGATTCATAGACTGTTACTAGGCTAATGACACGAAGGACCTTTCTAAGCCTAGCCAAGTTTTCCCAAAAGAATAATTATGTCCGGCATCCAAATAGAATATTGAGAGCCAGGCATTTGTAAGTTACCTCTCTCCATAAGGGACATGGATGCCAGGCCTGGTGTAAATTTCCTGTTCCCCATCCACTTGTCTTGGTTGTGATTAAACTGACTAGTAGACAAACTCAGCTTCACATGGAAGGGAAGCCTATTCCATAGGAAGGGCAGTTTCTGGGACTTGTATCTGTCTGTTTAGCATGTTTTGCTTATGTCACAGACAAAATTCAGGTCCCTAGATCTTGTATTTCTGGTGCTGTTTTTGTAGGAAATTCATAAGTGTGGGGTTTGCAGATTTCTTGTCAGCCAGGCATATATCAGCCCTCAGCAATCTATAGGAGTCTGAGTAGAGGGAAAGGGCTTTAAGATGCTTTACATAAGGCAAGTTTGTTATGCCATGTATTATTTTTGTAAGGAACCTTTAAAGTCCCCCTAGTTGCTGCAGATGCCTGGTCAGCTACATACCAAAAGGAGCATTGTACTCTATGATTGGTCTGATAATGGTGGAGTACAGTGGGATAATAACCTCATTGGGCCTAGATGCCGTGCACTTACTTATAATTTGTGCAACACAAAAGGATTTCCTCACCACTGTGGCCACATGGTGGTTGAAGGTAAGGCTACTGTCTACAAGAGTACCTAGATCCCTTACCACTGGGTCAATGCTTCGGGCAGTATTATCAACATGGTAATCAGCAGGGGGATGGTTGATTTTCCAAAGGGTACAATTATGCATTTCTTAGCACTGAGTTTAAGACCATGGCTTTGGCACCATTTATTAGTCAGAGATAGACCTTCTTGAAGAATGCTAGTGTCTGCAAGGAAGTTAATGATAACTCCCAGCTTGTAATCATCTGCAAACTCAGTCAACCACAAACCTTCATTCAATGCTTTAGTGACCCTGTCAAAAAATCCGCCAGATTTAATAGGCATGAACCTTCCTTTAACAAAACAACACTGTAATGGGTCTAGTGTTTTCAGGTTACATATGTCTTCATTTATCATGTCCATTATGATTCTTTCCATGACCTTACATATGAGGCTGGTAAGACTTATGGGCCTGTAGTAACCCGGATTAGTGGTTGGACCTCCTTTGTGCAGATTAATGACTGTAGACATTTTCCATTCCTTGGCCACAAAACCTGACTGAAGGCTCTAGTTGAAAAGCGATTCAAGTGGACCAGAGAGATCATGTTTCATGCTATTTATTAAACTTTCTGGGATGTTATCAGGGCCCAGCGATGCAGTATTTTTGCCTTTGGAAAATACATTATTGATCTGTCTCTAGTAATGTTTTGGAGAATTGTGTTATGTGGTATTTCCTTTGGACTACCATGGGGGAAATGAGGGGGGTTTTGAGCTGAACCTGTCAGCCAAAAGGTTGGCAATGGCCTCCAACTCAACATGGGAGATGTCATTTACAAGTTCTGCACATTGTTGTGTATTTCCTCTGAGGTTGCAGACATAGCTGTAGAAAGTTTTGTGGTTGCTTTTTGCCTGAGAAACTATTTTTCCTCAAATTCAGCCTTTGAAGTATTAACACTCTTAGCTGCCTGCTTAGATTGGTCTGGGAGCTTTTAGTATATATACCTTTGTTCCTGCTACACTTTGCCAATTCTTTGTTGTTGTTGTTGTTGTTGTATAACCGATTGATAGTATGATTCTACCAGGGTGGCTTGCCTTCTGAGTTTGCCTTATTCTTAATGCAACCGGGCACAGCTCAGTCTATACAACCATCAATATGGCTGTGTATTCTATGGTGTTCACTGGGTTGGGGGCTGCTTGGAATTTAACCAAGATGCTACTTAGGAGAGAGAGGTTAGGCTTGGAATAGTTCCTAATGGTTTTTGATTTTCCTGGATCCCCGTATTTAATTTTTATTCAAGTAATACTGCTTTATGGTCAGATCTGATGAGCGAAGATGTTACATTGGGTGAGGAACATTCACCCCCCATGTTCATTAGTACAAGGTCAAGGATGTTTGTACCCTTGGTAGGAGAGTGGACCAACTGTTCCAGGATGTTGATATTAACAAAGTTTAGGAATCGCTGGGCTTCTGCATTAGAAGTGGTGTAGGATTCCCAATCTATATTTAAAATCTAAACTAATTTAAAATTAAATTATTACTAGCCTTTTTAATGAATATTCTGGTTAAATAAATTTAGTACCACCCACTTGTTTATGTCATTTGACGTGGGGTTTTTAAGCCTTACGATAATTTGTGTTCAACATCTGAGGAAGTCTGGACATTACCCAGATGAAAAGTGCTTAATGTGATTATATTGTTTGTATTGTTGTGGTTCTTTTCGCACATTGAGTGTGTAGCTCAATATTTAATTAAAAATTTACTTCGTTTATCAACCTTTAGAGTGGAGTATTATTTCCTGTTGCCTTATTCATGTTTTTGAAGTTAGTGGCTCCGTTTGGTGTTTTTGGCTGAGTTTACTGCAACAGGCATCTAAAACCGCACTATGAGTGTTGATTTACAATCCCAAAGTGAAGAGACAGAGAGGGAATTTAACCCAACTGATTGAGCTCACAAACAAGCGACTGGGAGGTCAACCGGTTCTCAGACCCAAATACACGGTATTCTGACTCTTCCACCGTTTCCGTAATGACGGATTCTTTTAACAATTGTATGGAAGGATTGTTGCAGCAGCAGTCAGGGAATAACCAGCATACTAGTGGGGTTGTAGACAACAACGCTGGTTTTATCTGTAATCAGAGACAGTCTATCTCATCAAACAGTGGATTTTCAATCCCAGGGCTGATAGGAACACAGGACATTACAAACTGACTGAGTAATGAATTGAATTTGGAAAGCCAGCATGGGAGTATGGACCCTGATGTACAAGTCAAGAATAATGTGAGTATCAGTGAGAAGCTGAAAATGTTTGATGTGAAACTTTTAAAAATTAATAAACTTCAACTAGAGCTTAAGTATTTTGATAAATGTATTAAAGAGAAAATAGTACCAAAGGGCCTAAGGTACTGGCAATTCCTGACGGGTTTAGAGCCGGAATCAGAGTTTTACAAAGAACTTGTTGATTTATTTAATAACCAAGGTTTGGACTTATTAACTATCAAAAAACAATTAATAGTTTGGAAAGTGACATTATGGAATTGGAGTTTGAAATTAAGGCTGATGCTGTATTCAGTCGTTATCAGTACAACTATAACCGCATTTTTACAAGCATAGCCCAGCAACATGAGAGACTTAGGGCAACCAGAATTAAAAAAACTACAGAGGGATTTACAGACTTATGCAAAGGGTACCGCTTATCCAAAACCACCAACTTCCCAAGTTTCAACCTGTCAGGGAAGATTTAATCAAGTAGTTCCACTTGCCCCTGTTTTTACACATGAGCATGAAGTTCCATCAACATCAGGTGCTAACATGAACAATGGACAGAATAATAACGATAGTGAAAATTACATAAATGTGAAAGTGGACCTTGGAAATGCTCAGTATAATACCAACGAAAGGGGACAAGTCATTCAGTCTAATGCCCATCCCCAACAGCAATATCAACACCAACAACAACAAAAAACTACCAAGGGGGGAAGGGGAACAAATGGAGTTCGAATACAACATACCCCAAAAGGACCTACAATACTCACAGCAACAAGAGGAATTAAGCATGGAAGGAAACCCATTAGTAGGGCCCGATAAACTGTATTCTTGTAGGACTGTCCTTAATGCAGAAGGCAATTTTAAAATATATAACTACACTGAGTATACTATCGACAGTAAGTTGGTAGAGCTATTTGCAAAGGGCTTAACATTTGTTCCTACAAGTAAGAATGATTTCGCTGACCTTTTAATTGATTTTAAATTATTCATAAGAAAGTTAAATCTAGCAGTAATTCTGGGTAACACTACATATAGTAACAATTAACTTAGAATTGCGAGTACATTTAATCCACCAACAAATACCTTAATCGGTATGTATGAATTGTTGTGTGAACATGAGTTTAGGAACGCCTTTTCAAGTAAAAAAAGGAATGTGAACAGAGACAACTTGTCCCCCGAGGAAAGGTTCTTACTGTCATCTTTTCAGAGTCTCTCCATTCGTTTTATGAAACCAGATAAGGGAGGGGTTTAGTGGTAATGAACAATGAGCACTATATTAGGAAAATGAAGCAACTGTTGGAAAAAGAAACATATGAGGAAGTAAGCTTGAATGAATTAAATATTGCTTACAGTAGGATAAGAATGTTTATTAATGACTTATTTATTGATGGTCTAATTGATGTCCATCTAAACCACTTCCTCACAATGTTATCCCCGAAGCTACCTTCCCTTTTTGGTGTACCAACGATCTACAAGGGGACCTCCAATCCATCAATGAGAGCCTTGGTAGATGCAAGGCAGTTCATTACTTACCCATGTGCTAAAGTAGTGGACGCTTTGCTTAAAAAATTTGTGAGTAAAGAAAGGCAGATTTGTAAGGATTCGTGGTCTTTTCTCGAACAGATTAACACATTAGGTTTTAAGGGAGAATGTAACTTCCTTACAATAGATATTTGTGACCTCTATTCGTCCATCCCCCATGACCTATGTATCGAATGGGTCCTTGAACTTCTTAGAATAAAGGGGGTGACTGAGAATGAATTGAGACTTATAGAAGAGTTATTGGGCATTATCCTAAAGTACAATTTTATCCTCTTTGATGATAAGTTCTACCTCCAAAAAATTGGAGTTGCTATGGGGTCCACTTGTGGAGCTAGTTTTTCTAACCTAGTAATGGCATATTGGGAAACTAACTATGTTTTTAATAGTATGTGGATGGAAATAATTGTTTTTTATACTAGATTCCTGGACGACATCTTTTTATAGTCGATGGTGATAGTAATGTAACCAATAACATAGTGCAATTTTTTAATGGCACAACAAGTTTTTTACAATTTACAAAGGATTTTCATGAAAATAAAATCTACTATTTAGATGTTGAACTTGAAAAGAACATTCAGGAACAAAAATACATAGCTAGGATTTACAGGAAAAACTCTTACTCAAACTCATTCCTGCATTTTACCAGCTCCCATCCCCCCATCAGAAAAAAAAATCAGTGTTGAAGGGGAAGTTAGTATGAGCTGCGAGGATGATTACTTGTGAAGAGGACTTTAGGGAGGAATGTGATAAACTAAGAGGAATGTTCCTGCATAGAGGCTACCCCAATAACCTTTTGACTAGTATTATTAATGAAGTTCAGTTAAATAGAAGTAATGGGATATATAAACCCATAATGAGTAAAGGCTCACTGGGAGGGATAAGTGAGGAAACTATGTTAGTACAACAAATAGATGTAGAATCAAGTAGTACTGATGCATTGAATAGTACTAGTAATTCTTATTCCCTCATGTTGGTGATAACATACAGCCCAGAGGCCGAAGAGATTCAAAGGATAGTAAGTAAATATTGGTATCTAATGTCTGTGGACAAAGATATTTTTAACAAAATAGGGGAACACCCAACCATCACTTATAGGAGGGGTGTGAACATGAAAAGTTTGTTGGAAATGCCATGGAGACCAATTAAGGGTAATGCCGGTATGTATAAATGTGACTCATGTCATTATTGTAGGTACACTGAGGTGGGCAATAGGTTTTGGATCAGGAATATGGTTTACCACATTAGAGACAAGTTCAACTGCAATTCTAGATCAGTAGTATACTTGGCACAGTGCCAAGGCTGTCTGGCATTCTATGTCAGTAAGACCGACTGTAGACTGCGTGAAAAGATTTATGAACACATCTATGCTATTAATAAGCACAAAACGAACAATGCTTTAGCAAGACACTGCGAGGAAAACCCAGACCATTCTTTTAGGTTTAAGGTTATAACACAAGTAGCTCCACAGGATAGTAGAAGGCTTATGGACGATAATATGGTTAAACTACTCCTTGAAAAAAGTGAGTTGAAATGGCAGCATAGACTGGATGCTTATAGTCCCCTAGACCTAAATGAAATTTATTCATTAGCAGGCATTTTAAAATTCAAGAGTTTGCTAAGGTGAACATGGGCGTATCTGTGGAACATGACTATTAGTTTATGGGTGATTGCGTATTTTTATACATGTGTGTTTAAGCATCTTTGTACACATTGATATTTGTCAGTGACATATGTTACTTTTACATTCACTTATCACATTTATTACATATATTTATTTTTTTAATAGTTAATATATTTATTTACACATAATTCACTATATTAGTGAGTATGCATTAATTAAACATTTTAAATATTATTTTGAACATTCATTAGTTATGTTTTACACATACACTTTTAAATACATTGCTAGTTGTTAATTGTAACAAATCAAATAGTAGTAGGAATGATTCACCTACATTAGGAATGAATAAACTAACGTTTACAATAAATGCACATAATTTCATTAAGAGAGAGGTTATTTGTGTAAAATGTGGAACTTATTCCACATTAAGCCTTTCAGGTACTCATGGAGAAGTGAAATATAAAAAGGCATATGTTTTTTAGCACATGTCCTTTAGGATCATGCATTTTAAACGACTATTATTGGTGCATAAATTGGAGTTTTTAGGACCTTTGAAGGTGTTGCATAGATAGCATGCAATCGAACATTAGTTTAGAATGGTAGTGTATAGTTTGTCTTAATTTTTAATAACAAAAGTACTTTCATTTCTTTTAGAAGAAAGTACGGGTACTTTTATGGGTTTGGAACATTTTAGAACATTTTAGAATATTGTAGGGTGTTTTTTGTCTCCTTACCTGCAATATGTATTTGTTAGATGAAATTCCTGTTGACCTTTGGAGTAGTTACTTTGTTTTCTTATTATTATTATTTTTATTATTATTTTATTTGGTGTTTAAAAAGAAATTATTACTAGCCTTTTTAATGAAAATTCTGGTTAAATGAATTTAGTACCACCACTTGTTTACATCACTTGAGTAGGGTTTTAAACCTTACGAGAATTTGTGTTTAACATCTGAGGAAGTCTGGACATTACCCAGACGAAAAGCGCTTAATGTGATTATATTGTTTGTATTGTTGTGGTTCTTTTCGCACGTTGAGTGTGTAGCTCAATATTTAATTAAAAATGTACTTCGTTTATCAACTTTTAGAGTGGAGTATTAGTTCCTGTTGCTTTATTCATGTTTTTGAAGTTAGTGGATCCGTTTGGTGTTTAAAGTGAATTATCTTGACAGCTTTTATTAAAGGCCAATAAATGCCAGATATTAATAATTGCCTTTCTATTAATTTCATTCTTAAAGATAACAGATACAATGTGAAGTGAAGACATTTTGTTATTGGTTGTGAGGTAGTCACATATTTTCAGGGTGTTCATATTTAAATGCTGTGTTTATGGTTGTGAATTATTGTAATGAAGTCTTCCGTTTTGAGTAGATGAAAGTGCTTGATATATAATACATTTCCTGTGGCTTTGGACTGATTATTTTCTTGTTTTCCATTTGTTGGTTTATCTGCCTCTATCTCTTTTTTTCTTTTTTATTTAAAAGCAAAAATGAAACTTAGGGAAAATGCAGTCAGTTTTGGAGATGAGATGAAACAAAGGTACTGAATGGATACTGGACGATTATTTTAACCACTGAGTTGCAATGAGCAAACATTGGAGCAAATCTGTTTTAATAGATAGAACCAAGAGCTGATGCAGCCCTTATGTGACTAACTAGCAATAATTGCTTTCAGTGTCACTGGGAACAAAATAAAAACAGTTACTATCAAAGGGCTGCAATTAACTAAATGCAAAGTCAACTGTATTTGATTGCAATAAAGCTTCTCCCCTTTCTGTTCCCCTCCTTTTTTCTTTTCACAGATTTGATAACCATTATTGCACTATATCTGTTTTAAAAGAAGCCTTATACTAAATATCTGAAATATTTTGAAATGTTTATGAAAATGATAACCAAAGGATATTCATTATTGGATTCAACTGAACTAATGTGGCATTTCAGTAAATGTCACTTAGAGCTGGCAAAGTTTCTTATGGACTCAAGTTGCAAAAATGATCAATGGAAAATAAGATGTGTGTTTGGAGAACTGTAGAAAACGTTCAGGTATATTTTTGTGGGTCCCTACTTGGTTATCATATGTCTTTTCTGTCATAATAGTTCTATATGTGTATAAATCTTCAGATGGAGTAAGATGTATTGTGGAAGGTAAGTAGTTTTCTATGTTGTTGCCAAAATATTTAGGTATTTTGTAAGTTTCGGTGTTAGACGTTAGGAGTGAGTGAGTGTTTGGGCACGCACACCCGTGTGTGTGTGTGTGTGTGTGTGTGTGTGTGTGTGTGTGTGTGTGTGTGTGTGTGTGTGTGTGTGTGTGTGTGTACTTGTGGATTTATAGCAAGGGTTTGGTAAGGTGAAAAGTAGGGGACAAAGCTCCCATACCACCTTAGTAATGCACACTTACCCTAACCTTAACCCCAACTCTAACCTTAACCCTTCTCCTAACCCTAGCCCTTCATCATACCTTAGAAAAAAATGTTTTTGTAACACTACCACTATTCAGACAAATTTGATCTGAAAGTAGTGGTAGGGTTTGTGTTATAAGATTTAGTTTATTTATCTTTTTTTGCTTGTTTGATTGTTTATCTATCTATTTATTTATTTATGTTTGTTTGTTTGTTAATCAAGATAGTCCTACTGGGCCATGCAAGACCCCTTTTCAGTGGAGTTTCATAGATTCATAGACTGTTACTAGGCTAATGACACGAGGGACCTTTCTAAGCCTAGCCATGTTTTCCTAAAAGAATAATTATGTCCATCATCCAAATAGGATATTGAGAGCCAGACATTTGTAAGTTACCTCTCTCCATAAGGGACATGGGTGCCAGGCCTGGTGTAAATTTCCTGTTCCCCATCCACTTGTCTTGGTTGTACTTAAACTGACTTGTAGACAAACTCAGCTTCACATGTAAGGGAAGCCTGTTCCATAAGAAGGGCAGTTTCTGGGACTTATATCTGTCTGTTCAGCATGTTCTGTTTATGTCACAGACAAAATTCAGGTCCCTAGACCTTGTATTTTTGGTACTCTTTCTGTAGGAATTTCATAAGTGTAGAGTTTGCAGATTTCTTGTCAGCCAGGCATATATCAGCCCTCAGCAATCTATAGGAGTCTGAGTAGAGGAAAAGGGCTTTAAGATGCTTTGCATAAGGCAAGTGTGTTATGCCATGTATTATTTTTGTAAGGAACCTTTCAAGTCCTACTAGTTGCTGCAGATGCCTGGTCAGGTACATACCAAAGGGAGCATTGTACTCTCTCTATGACTGGTCTGATAATGGTGGAGTACAGTGGGATAATAACCTCATTGGGCCTAGATGCCGTGCACTTACTTATAATTTGTGCAACACAAAAGGACTTCCTCACCACTGTGGCCACATGGTGGTCGAAGGTAAGGCTACTGTCTGCAAGAGTACCTAGATCCCTGACCACTGGGTCAATACTTAGGGCAGTATTATCAACATGGTAATCAGCTGGGATGGTTGATTTCCCAAAGCGTACAATTATGCATTTCTTAGCACTGAGTTTAAGATCATGGTTTTGGCACCATTTATTAGTCAGAGATAGACCTTCCTGAAGAACGCTAGTGTCTGCAAGGAAGTTAATAATAACCCCCAGCTTGTAATCATCTGCAAACTTAGTCAACCATAAACCTTCAGTATTTGCCTTCATTTCAGAGAAATAGATGCCAAAAAGGATTGGGCCTAATGCTGAGTTCTGGGGGACTCCACTAGTGACTGGCCTCTTGGTGGAGGTGGCCTTATTGAGCTTGTCTGTAATGCCTGAGTGGGGTATTATATCTAAAGTTTTGACCAGGTCGAGGTAAGCTTTGTGCACGGTCTTACCTTCACCCAATGCTTTAGTGACCCTGTCAAAAAATCCACCAGATTTAATAGGCATGAACTTTCCTTTAACAAAGCCACACTGTAATGGGTTTAGTGTTTGCAAGTTAGCTATGTCTTCATTTTTCATGTCCATGATGATTCTTTCCATGGCCTTACATATGAGGCTGGTAAGACTTATGGGCCTGTAGTAACCCAGATCAGTGGTTGGACCTCCTTTGTGCAGAGGAATGACTGTAGACATCTTCCATTCCTTGGCCACAAAACCTGACTGAAGGCTCTAGTTGAAAAGTGATTCAAGTGGACCAGAGAAGTCATGTTTCATGCTATTTATTAAACTTTCTGGGATGTTATCAGGGCCCATCGATGCAGTATTTTTGCCTTTGGAAAGTGCATTATTGATCTGTCTCTAGTAATGTTTTGGAGAATTGTGTTATGTAGTATTTCCTTTGGACTACCATGGGGGAAGTGAAGGGGTTTTGAGCTGAACCTGTCAGCCAAAAGGTTGGCAATGGCTTCCAGCTCAATGTGGGTGATGCCATTTACAACAAGTTCTGCACACTGTTGTGTATTTCCTCTGAGGTTGCAGACATAGCTGTAGAAAGCTTTGTGGTTGCCTTTTGCCTGAGAAGCTATTTTTTTCTCAAATTTAGCCTTTGAAGTATTAATTAACACTCTTAGCTGCCTGCTTAGATTGGTCTGGGGGCTTCTAGTATATATACATTTGTTCCTGCTACACTTTGCCAATTTTTTGTTGTTGTTGTTGTTGTATAACCGATTGATAGTGTGATTCTACCAGGGTGGCTTGTCTTCTGAATTTGTCTTATTTTTAATGCAACTGGGCACAGCTCAGTCTATACAACCATCAATATGGCTGTGTATTCTATGGTGTTCACTGGGTTGGGGGCTGCTTGGAATTTAACCAAGATGCTACTTAGTAGAGAGAGGTTAGGCTTGGAATAGTTCCTAATGGTTTTTGGTTTTCCTAGATCCCCATATTTAATTTTTATTCAAGTAATACTGCTTTATGGTCAGATCTGATGAGCAAAGATGTTACATTGGGTAAGGAACATTCGCCCCCCATGTTCATGAGTACAAGGTCAAGGATGTCTGTACCCGTGGTAGGAGAGTGGACCAACTGTTCCAGGATGTTGGTATTAACAAAGTTTAGGAATTGCTGGGCTTGTGCATTAGAAGTGGTGTAGGATTCCCAATCTATAAAGGAGTAGTTGAAATCCCCCATGAATATTGTATTGGGTTGAATAGTGAGGGACTCTAGTACATTAAGATAGGTAGTATGGGTTTCCTGGGGCATGGAGTAGGACCTATATGTTGCAAGGCTATGGTAAGGCACCCTTTTTATGGTAAGTTGCACAGGTATGGCTTCCAGTGAGTCATACACTTTAATTAGTCTGGATGTGAGATTAGTCTTAATATAGCCTGACACTCCTCCAACTTTAGTTCCCTCCTGTGCAGTAGCTATTCTAAAGGTGTGAAAGGTATTATAACCTTGCATTGCAGAGTTACTCTCAGTGACTTTAAACCATGTTTCCATTACTATGCACAGATGTCTACACTCTCCAGGGAGAGGGAAGCTTGCAGGGAGTAGCATTTCTTGTTAATATTTCTAACATTGAGCAGTACCACCTTCAGATATTCCTTCATAGGTTCAGTTAAGTCGACAAGTTTATCAGTTTGGCATTGATTAAAAAAAAAAAAGTACTATGGGGGTTGAAAAGGTCTTTGTCAATATCCGAAAGCTTAGAAGGGACAAGTGCAAACAATCCCTGGCAAAGCAGCGTGGTCTCACAACCATGTCCTCCCAGGCTGTCGAATACTATACCCCCCTAGACTGACACCACAAGCTAAGCCAATTGTTAAAGTCAATCATTTTCTATTGGTAACGTGGCATCATCCTTGGAGAAAGTAGTGTGCCTCCCAGTGCTAGGCTCATTCTTGCCTGAGAGACATAATCAGCAAGCTTGATAGTACCTCACTTCATATAGTCAAAGGAGGAATGTCTCAGGTCATTAACATCCATATGGACTATAAAGTCCAGGAAGCAGGTGTAGAACAGCTAAACGTACTGGCAAACTAACACAAAATTGAATCCAGTAACAAAAAGGCACAGCACAACCATCCATGAAACTCTTTTTCAAGAATGAATCAGTGCATTAAAACCACAGAATAAATATAGAACACCAGATTATGTTATGTGATTGGCTGGTGCTCTGTATTTATTCTGTGGTTTTACTGTACTGATTCATTCTTGAAAAAGAGTTTCAACTCAAAAGCTTGAAGTAATAAACCTTGTTTTACATGGATGGTCGTGCTGTGCCTTTTTGTTACTGGATCCATATGGACTATGACAGAGTCATACTGGTACCTGTGGTTTAATGACCTGAGTGCCTGTGTGACTTGATGGATCCTAACCCCAGAAAGGCAGCTAATTGTGACTGTCTCCTTACTGAGTCTGCTGAAGGGGACATAAGTGTACCTCACTATAGAATCACCAATGACCAGGAAATTTGGCTGTGTGCTGGTTTGCCTTAAGGGTTTAGCAGTGGAGGCACTGAATACAGTGTTACTATGTGTAGCTGTGGGTGGCGTTTTAACAGAGTGTTTATGTGATGGCTGATGACCCTTTCTTTGATTGTACTGTGCAAGAATCCTTAGTGTTTTAGGAAGGTTGCCTGTAAGTGCTTCAGCATAAGTAGTTTTATATGTAGGGTCTTTACCCTATGCAGTAGGCATGGTGCAAGTTTCAGTAACAACCTCTATAGGATTGGGGGGGTTTGTATGCGAGAGTTTTGCTTCCAGTGTTAGAGCATATTTACATCTCTTGCATACATTATCTGTTTTATTAAGAATACGTGGGTTGTCAGTGTACATGAGGCAATTGCTACAACTCCTCAGATTACCCATCTCAACCAGAATGGCCATAGAGAGAGAGTCAGGAAATGCATATCCACGGCCACTGATCTACTAGGAAGAAGTAAGAAAAACTTAAATATTGAAAATGTAAATAAGACAAGCAACTTGGGCTACATTCAGCTATTTGCAAACAAAATGCTCTAGTAGTTTAAACAAAATCTGTCTACACAGTAATGCCACAAGAGTGTAGACCACAGACCAGACAAAGACACTTAGAATTACAGGCACAATAAGCCTTCACCAACATTTCCCAGCTCAGAAGGATGGAGGCTACCCCCCCCCCCCACAGGAGTGTAGATTACAAACTTTCTTAATGTAAAATAACTGGCCTGAAGCCCAAATGTTTAATCCAGAGCTAAGACACTTTTACAATAACAGACACAATAAGCCTTCAACCAGCAATTCCCAACTTAGAAGAATGTAAGCTACCAGTCCTGCTACAGGAGTGTAGTCCACAAACCTTCCTTATGTAAGATGACTAGTTTAAAGCCCAAGTGCTTAAATCAAAACTAAGAGGCTTAGAATAACTGTTACAATTTAATCAGGCTGCTAAAAAGCCTTAACAAACGAAGAAGAATAAACAATACTTTAACAACATGCAACAAAAAACAAAATAAAATAATAAAGTAGGAAGAAGAACAGATACAGTAAAAGCAGCTGAATAAAGTGCAATTGTTTTCATAAGTGGGAAGGGAGGTAACAGAAGATAATTCAACTTTAAGAGACTAGGGAGGTGAGCCATCTCAGCTGATCTCTCCATACTCAGTAGAATGAACTGATGAGATGGGATGGAGATCAGCAACAGTCAGGCAGAGAATAGAAAGCAAGTCAAACAAGCAGTCCAGCTAAATAAATATGCCTCCAAATCTTTCTAGTTAAATGAGGAATTCTATTTCTCAGCTCCTCCTACTAATTAGCTGGATGTTATTCACTGTCTGCAAAGGAATTCTTTTCTAACTTTTCTAAATGACCCTACTCAAGACCTCTTAAAACTCCAAAAGAACAAAAAACTTAAATCAAAACAAATGCAGTATAAGAAAAAGATAAAAATAGAAGTAACCAAACCTTAAATGAAAAGCTTTAATTCAAAATCAAATGCAGATAGAGATCTGCAATAGTCAGGCGGAGAACAGCAAGCAAGAGCTCCAGCTAAATATAAGGTGTTATAAGGAGAAAGGCTTCAATAAACTTAACATTAATTAATTACAGTTTGATAATAAAATACAATACAGATAATTTATGAACTATACATGTTAAAAAAAACAAAGACAATTTCTGTAGCATTAATTAATTGTAGTGGATAAAAAGTATACAATATAGATAATGTATGAGCTAAACATGCCTAACAAGAAAACCAGCATTTTATATACAGCAGTGAGAGGCACTTTGAATGACAGAGGAGGGTAGAGTAAAGACAGAAGAACATCATATATAGGAAGAGAGAAGAGAAAATGACATGAAATAGAAAAGAATCATTAATGAGCTTATCTAGATCTCGCCAAGGCTTTCAACACCATCCCCCACACTGGAATTATAGATAAGCTCATTAATCTAGGTATAAATCCATATGTCACAAGATGGGTTGCCAACTGGCTCATGGACAGAACCCACACTGTGAAAGTAGAGGATTCCAAATCCGACATCAGACCAGTGACAAGTGGAGTACCACAGGGTTCAGTCCTGGGTCCTCTCCTGTTTGGTATCTACTTCTCTGAAGTGCAGGCCAACACAGAAGGTCTTTGGCTAACAAAGGTTGCAGATGACTGCAAACTAGGAGCCATAATCGAAACTCCTAACGATGTGGACAAACTACAAAAGGGCCTCACTGAGACAGATACCTGGTGTCAAAGCCATGGCCTGAAGCTCAATGCCAAAAAGTGTATTGTCATCCCCTTTGGTAAAAACTCTGTACCCATGAACTACCACCTAGCTGGTAGTCTACTTAATGCCAAAAATGTGATAAGAGACCTTGGGACACAGGTGGACAGTAGTCTCTCCTTTGATAATCACATCACCACAGTGGTCAGGAAATCCTTCTACGTGGCTCATCTCATCACAAAAGGATTCTCATCCAGAAAAAGAGGTAATTGTTCCCCTCTACTCATCACTCATTAGACCCATTATAGAGTACAACGCCTTTGGTATGTACCTCACAAGACATCTACAACAACTGGAAAGACCACAGAAATACCTCACAAAGAGGATTACTGGCCTCAAACAGATGCTCTATGCAGACCGTCTCAAAAAACTACAGCTTTACTCCATCGCATATCGCCTACTCAGGGGCGATCTCTGCCTAACATACAAAGCTATGTCAAACCCAGAGCTGTTGGACATGCTCCACTTAAAGAAATCCCAATCCCTCCGAACTACACGTTCTAGGGACCTAAACCTTGTCACCACAATAAACAGAACATGCTGGAGGGATAGATTCCTGTCCCAGAGACTTCCCATACTCTGGAACAGATTACCTATCTATGTCAAACAGAGCTCCTCATTAACACTCTTCAAGAAAAATCTTGATGATTGGATGGGAAATGGGAAATGGGAAATTCACCCCAGGGATCACTTCTGTGGCTCTGCTTGACAGGGGCACAGGAAAATAATTTTCTTGGGTGGCGAAAGCCAGGGTACATTTTTTGGCTAGGCTTGTATGGGCCCTAGGGACGATAGCCTAGTACCTACCTATGAACCTATGAACATATGAGGATAAAATAGTGAGGAATAATGGAGAAAAGTAGAAAATGAAGAGAAGCATCTTAAAAATTAGAGGAGAAGATAATTAGAGAAATAAAGGATGTACAGAGAAGAAAAAGGAGTAGCAGATAAGAGGTATATTGTAGAGGATTAGAATGATAAGGAGACATAATTTGCCCTGGTATTGCAGGGGGATGAAAGTTATTCTGGTGAAAAGAGAGAAAAGAAAAGAAAAGAGTAGACAGAATCAAATAATATTATGAAGGTGACTTTAGTGAGGACAGCAGGAGCAAGTACACATCCAAGATCTTGGTAGGTAGTTTTTAAGTTGAATATGAAGGTGTTAGATTTTATGAATATAAATCTGAAATTAATTATGTTGTAAATATGCTGAAAGAAAAGGCTTGCTTAAATGCAGAAACAAAGCTTAAGTAATATGTGATCAGCAGTCATACTAAATGACCATGGCTTGGAAAAGGAATCTGCTGAATGGACATTTTTCCCTTAAAGAACAATGGCATGTTATTCTGCATGGAAAAACAGGATAACAGATGTTTTTTATACAAAGATCCAAATAAAATACAGGATGTTCACACTGTCAGAAAAGCTGATCTCTGACAATGTGTTTTCTCAAAAATATGTTTTTCTTCATAAAAAACAGGATATGCTTATCAGCATTGACATAAGAACATGTGTTTTATACAAAGATCCAAACAGAATACAGGACAATGTGTTTCCTCAAAAATATGTTTTTCTACATGGACATCAGGACACTGTTACAGGATATTCACACTGTCAGAAAAGCTGGTCTCTTACAAGACATTGTTAAACAAGGAAGTTTAGTATTGTTTCTACAGGATAAGCAATTCTCTAAAATATGTTTATGCATGACTAAAAAAGAGTATATAAAGAGCTGTATAAATCCAGTTGTTTAGGGATATGGTAGGAACACATTTGGTGTTCTGAGGTAAATGTTATATCTCTCACATCATCTGTACTATATGAGAAGTAAAGTTGGAACAGTACTTTTAAGCTGCAACGTTTCTCCAGTTTTATTTATTATAAAAGTTATTGGTTACTGCTCTTAAAGACAAGTGCTGCAAAGTATATTCTCTCATCAGTGTATATTCTGCAAGTTTCTGTATGCAACAGACTGTGAATGCAAATATAATCAGACTTTGAATTTTAGCAAGAATCCAGCCAGCAAGACTGAGTGTCATAAGAACACTGCAGATCCATCACACCAAGCAAGAAGCAAGTAAGAAATATATAATATTTTTTCAATGGCGAGGCAGCTGAGTGACTAGCACCATATAATTTTTTCAATGGCAAGCTAGTCTGCATTTGAACCTACAATCTGCATTCAAACACAGGAGGAGTGATGGTAAGCCCTGCAGAGGGTCACTTCAGTTAAATTGCAGTAACTAACATTTGTACGTATGTGTCAATTCTGAATAGAAGTATTCCAGTTTATGCAGCTTGCAGTAGTAAAGTTTTTTAGACGTCTACATCCGGAGTGAGACAGAAGTTCCAGTCGCAGTGCCATAATTTCACTAAAGAAAAGGGGGATATCCACTAGCCCATCAGTCCACTGCCTGTTGTGCTTTCCCAGCTTCTCAAGTGACTTTGAAAAATTTCCAGCCATCTGCAACAACAGCCTGATCACCTGTTTTCTTGCTCACTGGTAAGACTTTTTTCTACGTCACATTTTTTAGTATGGTTGCTATTCGACAGTTTTGGATATTAAACAGTCTTGGATATTAGATTAGACAGTATGGATATTTTCATGCATAATTTAAGCAAATGTAAAAAAATGCTATGTTGGTATACACAGCACATTAGTAAATGTAAAACCTTATTAGGGCAGGTTGATAGTAAGGCATTATGCAAATGTATTACAATATTTGACTGGTATCTCAAAGAAAACCATGTGAAAAATGACAAATGTTTATTGTGTGATTCAACAAAACTGCATTTTGTGTATTATGTCATAAACATATTGCATCATATTGCTAAAAAATAGACTGTAAAGACAGATCTGAAGAATTAACTAAGGGTAAAGTGTTTCCATTACATTCTGATGTTGAACAGTTATGTCCTGTCACCACATGTGAGTCAAATCAGTTACTGATAGATCCCTTAGTACATTTTGTTATAAAGCAATGTAGTAAACTTCTAAAAGACAGATACAATGAGTTCAGGAAGCTTAGACAAGTTATACACACATTTTTCAAAAGTGCATAGGAGTTTCAAATTCAGCAGAACAGCTTACTAAAGAATGTCAGAAAGACCATGCAACATCACAGGAAATTCAACAGAAGTTCCAGGATAAAGAAAATAAATTAGCTGAACTGACAGAGACTGGGAACTTCCTACATACACAACTAATCTGTGCAAAAGAAATATATTTTATAATATGTTTATGTTTTGAAAATGGTTAAACATACATGGTAGGATGGTAGGATCTGATGTCTGGACAAATCATTCTTAAATGTTTTACTTTCATTCAGTTAAAGCAAGACATCTATCAGTACTACAGTAAAGTAAAGCATATGAATGCCATTCATTAGCATAGTCAAAAGGTAAACAAAACTGTTAAATAAAAATAGTTAATAAGAATAAATATTTAAAGTCACAAGACTGACATGCTTGTATAAAGATATACAGATACAAGACAGACATACATGTGTGTTCTTTTCATCTAGAGTACATCTGTTACAATACGCAGGAATAACAGGCAGACAACAGCAAATATAAATAATATAAATATAAATGTGTTGGTTAAACTAATATCTATTTTGTTTTTTACAATTTGTTTATAATTATATAGTAACACCAAACATTTAAAGTTCTGAATTTTAAAAATAAATAAAATCACAGATGGTATTATTCAAACAGTTTTTGTAAAATTAATGGCAGGACAGTTAAATAAATAAATAATAAAAAAATACTGAAATCCATGTAAGGTAATTGTAAAATGATTTCTATTTATGTTGTATAAATGCATAGTTATGCAAATCACAATCACATTAAAGGAAAAATGCTAAAAGAATTAACTATAGTTTACAGAGTATGAAATGTGAGCTCAGACCTTCCTAGACTGAATGAATAGTTACAGGAAATGCTGGAAAGATAAGATAAACAACAAGACTGATTGCCAGATAAGTAGCTTGAGTTTTTCTAAAGCATCATTGTTATTAAAACATACTTGTTAAAATGTTTACAAGCAACACTATTTAGTAATTGTCATAAAATGCCACAATTGTGCATAGATGTCACTGATAATCTATTTGCAAGTAAATGTTAAAAGAGGGAAAAAAAAAAACCTCAGTTGTATCAAGTACAGCCAGCAAATGGGCTATAGTATATATACAGTTCAAATCAATTGTGCAGGAAAATGTAAATGCCTACTAGAGGTAGTAAACAGCAAAAGCTTTAGAAAAAATTATCAAATCAGACAGGGGTCTATAATAATGTATAACCATAGTCTTAGGCTGACATACATTCTATTTTCACAGCATAGGGCAGGTAAACAGTGCTGAAGTACTACAGGGGGAGGGGTACTTTCTCAGTTTTACACTGACTGTATAAGAGGGAGGGGCACTTTCTCAGTTTTACACTGACTGTATAAACAGACTGTGACAAGGGTCTGAAATAAAGCTACAGGAAAAATATATATATATATATTTCATTCATTCTTGACAATACTCTTTTAGGTAGAGGGAAAAACAGGTATTAGTGTATTAGAAATACTGGTAAACTGGATTAAACCTGACAGGACAAGATATTTTACAAGTTGTTAATAGCTATCATAATGGTTATTATTTTATTGTTTAGAAAAAAACATATACAAGAGAGAATAAAGATATGCAAAAATGCATAAATGTTTCTAATAGCAAGAATGGTCACTATTTTTAATAAGTTTTTGGCAAAACAATGTTGGTATAAAAAGCATGAATATTTTTAATAATTGTTGAGTATGTAGTTTAAAATAACAGGACATATGGATTTGGTATCAGTTCCACTAGATATTTCTAAAGAGACAAACATTTTCCAAGATTTTGCTTAATATTAATGTTATTAAATTTGTAAGATTAGACTAAATGTACTTTATAGTCATTGTATGTACAAATGCAGAAGAATTCAGTACAAATGAAATTAATGTCTAGTAATAAATATGTGTGAAAACCATATTTAATAAAAAATGGGTCCAGGGTACCTACTAGATTGAAATGCATGAATAGCAAACAGTCTGTGTAAATACATACTGTACAGGATACATCGTAATAAGTTCAAAAGTAATTTGTCAAGTTGTAATATCATTGGTTTTACCACAGTAAAATAACTGCTTTCAAATATTTATTATCTAAGCCCAGTTCAGTACTTTACCAAGATGTTAATGGGCAGTTCAAAGACTTGACCACAATGTTATGGTTAAAATGACATTGAAATTGTGTGTTTTCAGTAGTGTATAAATGCTTGCAGTAGCACATGGTTACTGTCTCTCATAGTTAATTCAACAGCTGCAAAGAGTTAATGAAACAGTTCTAAATCATAAATTAAATTCTGTGATTGCAAAAGAATAAATTGATCAAGTAAACTAAAGCAGACACAGCTCATAACTGATAAAATATTTTCACAGAATGGTCTGCAAAAGAAAAAGTTGTTAAATACATTCAGTTTTGGTAGTAATACTTTAATATCATTGTATTAACTATGTAAAATTGCATTTTGATTTGTTGTATCAAACTAAAGGTTTGTTTCTTAATGTGTTTTCTATATAAAATGTTTTGAGTATGTTTAAAAACAGAGGGAATTGTTAGATTTTATGAATATAAATCTGAAATTAATTATGTTGTAAATATGCTGAAAGAAAAGGCTTGCTTAAATGCAGAAACAAAGCTTAAGTAATATGTGATCAGCAGTCATACTAAATGACCATGGCTTGGAAAAGGAATCTGCTGAATGGACATTTTTCCCTTAAAGAACAATGGCATGTTATTCTGCATGGAAAAACAGGATAACAGATGTTTTTTATACAAAGATCCAAATAAAATACAGGATGTTCACACTGTCAGAAAAGCTGATCTCTGACAATGTGTTTTCTCAAAAATATGTTTTTCTTCATAAAAAACAGGATATGCTTATCAGCATTGACATAAGAACATGTGTTTTATACAAAGATCCAAATAGAATACAGGACAATGTGTTTCCTCAAAAATATGTTTTTCTACATGGACATCAGGACACTGTTACAGGATATTCACACTGTCAGAAAAGCTGGTCTCTTACAAGACATTGTTAAACAAGGAAGTTTAGTATTGTTTCTACAGGATAAGCAATTCTCTAAAATATGTTTATGCATGACTAAAAAAGAGTATATAAAGAGCTGTATAAATCTAGTTGTTTAGGGATATGGTAGGAACACATTTGGTGTTCTGAGGTAAATGTTATATCTCTCACATCATCTGTACTATATGAGAAGTAAAGTTGGAACAGTACTTTTAAGCTGCAACATTTGTCCAGTTTTATTTATTATAAAAGTTATTGGTTACTGCTCTTAAAGACAAGTGCTGCAAAGTATATTCTCTCATCAGTGTATATTCTGCAAGTTTCTGTATGCAACAGACTGTGAATGCAAATATAATCAGACTTTGAATTTTAGCAAGAATCCAGCCAGCAAGACTGAGTGTCATAAGAACACTGCAGATCCATCACACCAAGCAAGAAGCAAGTAAGAAATATATAATATTTTTTCAGAAGGTACCGAGGGAGGATACTTGCCTTAGAATTGGAGGAAGGGAATTCTACTTCTGAGATCTATAGGTTGATTATAAGAAATTAACAAATGTATTGTGTGATTTTTTATTAACAACAATTACGTTTGAGTATGTGGAATGGAGTGGTCTAGAGGGAGAGTACTATTGCAGTAAAGAACTGAGGGAGTGGCATCTATTGAGGGAGAAGAGAAGGCAAGTTTTAATTGTGTGATGTTGAGGTTGTTTGGAAGTTCAGGCCGGTATAATTTTTAATGTAATGGAGTGGTGAGTGGAATTGGGCATTTTGGTTGTGAATTTAGCAATTTTATTATAACACTGTTCTAGTTTTCATATAAGGGTAAAGATGATATTTGTAAGAAAGGAAAAAGCATAAAGTAGAGTAGAGAGAAGATAGGTGGTGGCTATGTTTATGCAAGAGCTTTAAGAAATCTGGATGCTGTATACAGAATCCCTATTTTTTTAATCTTATGTTTGTAGACATCAAATTTGAATACAGCATTTAGAGTAACTCCTAACAACTTGATTTAGGTATCTATTTACAGCTGAATGTTTTGGAGATGGTGACTTTAAAGTTGTGCTTATCATTTATAGGAGATTTAGGGGTGAAGAGCATTAATTTTATTTTACTGGTATGAAGAAGAAATTAAGAGTGAGAGAGGGCCAAGATTAAATGGAGGTGAAGGAACCTTGTGCTAAAGTTTGTAGAGATACTTTAGATGAAGTGAACAAATCAACATAACATCATTAACATACTGGATAGAAGATAGAAGTAAAGATACAGTGTTGAGATTATGTACCAGTGGATTATACAGAAGGGGAAGCAAAACAGAATCTTGTGGAACTCCAGTAGTTAGAGGGAGAGAAGTAGAGATGAGTGACATTTTACTGCTTAGCTGCAATTACTAAAGTAGCCTTTAAACCAATTGAGAGCAGAAGAGGAAGAATAAGAAAAAACTAAAGATTAAAGCATGTGTATTAATGTTGGATGGGAGATTGTACTGAATACTTTGGAGAGATTTAAGAAATGGATGAGAAAATGATGTTTTTGTTTCATTCCTGGCAAATTGTATTTTAGAAACATAGCAGTACAACACTTGTTGCATGATAAGGACAAAAACATGCTGGATATGGACTTCCTGGTTAACACTGGAAGGATATCCAGGATAGGTTGTCTTCTCTATGAAGATATTATTGTTAGGAGGAATGTATACAGTGATAGAAATTGTATTGTCTTAGTTAAGTTTTAAGTGTGTGACTAGTACTTCAACATTTAAGAAAGTGGATGTTTTGTTTGGGTGGGGCAATAGCTACTTGAGTTGAGTAGATTAATGGCATACATTCTCCTCTATTGTGTGTGTAGTCAGCTGTAATTAAAATTTGGCAGAAGAAAACAGTTGCGTTTAATATGAGGATTCAGGCAGATTTCAGTCACAGCTATAACATATGAGTTGCGGGTGGCGACTTACTGGAGCAAGACAGGGGAATTGAGATGTTACTAAATGGTGGGAAGGGGTGAAAGGATTGGAGAATTTATAGGCATAGTCAGCTTGGGGTATATATCCCCTGAAATTTGAAGGATTGTAGTTGGATGGAGATCAATACATTGATTGGTATAAAGTGTTGGCAAGAATAAGTTTTAAATAATTTTTACTTTAGTTGTAGCACCATTGGCATTGTGGTAAAGTTATGTAATTTTGGGGGTATGCATAGATAAAGAGGGTTTTTTTAGTCGTTTATAGTTTATCTTTGTGTTTTCGTTATATTTTATTTTATTTTTTTCTGTTATTGTGTTATTCAGTATGCCAGCATTCATCAAATGTGATTCAGTGCTTGTAGTTTTCATTTAGTTGCCATAAGCTAATTTTTTATTAGATTGCCTTTTCATAGTCTGGCTTGTATCCTAGAAGGGACAGCACATCTCCTCATTAGGCGCAATTTCAAATATTCATTTTATATAGTTATATGCACGGTTGTTTGCACTGTTTATAAAAAAGTGTATTCATTTTGTAAGTTATTGCAGCTCAGGACTTGCATTGTATTAGAATCATGGACCACACTAAAGGAATTCCCAAGAGTAAACATGAATAGGGTTTCTGAAATACATTGGGTATGCCTCACATCAGTAAAAATTTAAGGATACAGAATGGCTGAGTGAAAAATACTTTCCTGAAGTATTAATGGCTTAAACCCCCATGCTAAGCATTTGAACATATTTGCCTACATTAAAATACAGAAAGCCAGCTGTTGTTTTGCTATAAGGAACACACCCAGGAAAAAAGTACTATAATAAACTTGGAAAGTTTGGGTATGGGGCAGTTTATTGTGCAAGCAGTGAAAGTGTGTGGAGAAGTATGTACATACTTGTCTACAGAGCAGTTGCAGATAACCAAGAATGATCTGTAACTTGACTAGGATATTTGGGTAAAGCCTCTATTATTAGTAAATGCATGCTCTCAGGTATGCAAGTAGACTCTGTTGCTAGAATATGTAAGGAGTGGATGGGATTTAGGGAGGGTTATGCAATACTAGCTGGAGGTAGGAATACTATCCCAAGTCAAGATAATATACACTCTATGACTTCCAAGATGGCTACACAATGAGTAACAGGTTAAATTAAGCTCTCCCAGTATAAAAGCAGAAACTTAGAAAAGAGAGCCACTGAATTTGTCTTTTTGGACAAAATTTCAATAGCAGGCTAGTACGTACACTGCCTGGATACCAAGAAAAAAGAAATTCAGAGAACCTGAAAGAAAGTCAATCACAAAAGCTGAGGAGAAATCACTGACTGATAAGAATTCAGCAGATGTTCAGCAAAAAGCATTGCGAGCTCCAGCTTTGGTGCAAGACATGTCATACAGTAACCTAGAGGGAAAATAAGTCAAGTGTACTCAGAGCTTATTAAGATAAACAAAACACTGAAGGAGTATAGCAACTCAAATAACAGAGGTCTGGAAAAATGGAAGAAGCTTTAAACAGATATTCAGATGAGGTGATAAAAATGCAAAAATCAGAGGTCAAATTAGAAAAGGCTGGCTGAGGATAAAACTGCTCAAGAAGAGATGTTTCAAAAAAATAGTAAAATGAGAGGACAATGTAAGTAGGGAAAACCTGAGATTTTCTGCTGTACCAGAGAAACTGGAAGGAACAGACTATAAGCTTTATGAAAGCACAAATAAGCAACTGGGCTGGTATTCCACAGCAGAAGTTGTTAACTGAGAGGGCACATTGTGTGTATGCTCCAAACCTGACCATGATAAAGCAACCTAGACCATTAATAGTAGAGATGTAGTCCTACCACTAGAAATAGTTGATTCTGATGAAGCTGTAACAGAAGGAAAAAGCACTAAAAGTAGAAGACAGTAGAGTGTTTGTGGAAAATTATTACTCGCTGTACACCAGGCAGAAGTAGAGTAAATTTGTCCTGGCAGTCAGGGAGTGTCAAGAGGCATACATGAGATTCAATCTGCTTTATCCATCCATTTTCAGAATATTCTTTCTGGAGTGTTAAAATCCTTTTTTGATGCAGAAGGTGCTGAGGAGGAGATACAAGAGTTTGTTCAACAAAGGGTAAGCTGTCTGACAGAATTTGATTCTGCTTCTTGTTCTTCTGGTAATAAAGCCCATAGTGAAACTGTGCCAGTGAAACCTTTTCCAATGTTTCAAAGAAAATGCTTAAGAGACAGAAAAAAGCACAAGAGTTGACTAGAAGAACTGGTAATACATTGGAAATGAAGCAGATATTTGATTTGGAAGATGAAGATCAATAGGAAGAAATCCAACAATTTGGAAATTTACAAATAAATGGACTGCAAAGCATTAATTATATTTGTGAATGCAACAGAACAAGAAAACCTGGAGATATGGACTTCTTTTACTTTGTTAAACTTGCAGGAGACTCTAAAGCATTGCCCTGCTTCATGTCATTAATGTTTGAAAAAACATTTAAGAGGGGGAAGAGGAAGGAAAGAGTTAACTGAAAGTAAAACAAAATTTTGTTCTTAACAGTTGTATTTTTATAATGCATGAAATAACCTGCATGCTATAAAGTAAAGCTTTCTTGGTTACTTTTGGGTGTAATAGGGACAATAACAGGGGCCTCTGTTTTCTTTCTCCTTGTTTAGTTTTAAGAAATGTAAGCACTGCAGTGTAAAAAAAAGAAGAAAAATCTGGTCAAACGAGCATGATACAAGAAAAAATTGTGTGCTTTTTTTCTTTACTCTTACATAGGGAAATGACTAAATTAAGGTCCTTGATTTGATCTACTAACAAGTTTTAAGGGAAGCAATTAAATAAACAAAGAGGAATAACTATAATAAAAAGTTTTCCTCTAACAAACAAATGAGTGCTTCTAGTAGAGGCAATTGTGTATCTGGTTATCATGGCTCTATGCAGACAATCTGTTAAGGGGCAATAAAAACAGATTACTTCTTTCTTTTAATGGTTTTCTTTCAAAGACTAGGAGATAATGTTTTCTGAATGAATTCAAGTGTTGTTCTAATCTGCTTGAAGAATAAAGTTAAGACAAAAACAGCCAGCACTTAGTAGAAGCACAGGCTGTACCATGCATCTTAGCATGGATAACATTCCTTATAGGTTAATCGAAGTCTATGAGTGTGGCTTTCCATCTGGGATAATAGTTCCTATTAGGAGGGTTAAACTTCAATATTTGAATATGTACATAGTTTTGTGTGGTAGTATTAAGCTCATATGTTTTAGGAGTGTTTAGGTGTGAGTTATTTGAAGGTTTTCACTAAAACAAAATGTTTTGTAAGATATAACATAGGTTCAAATGGATATGGCAAGAAATAACTGTATAAAAGATCAACCTGCCAAACATCAGTATATGTATGTAACACAGAAGTTGAAACTATACATTTAAGAAAAGCTATTACACATAGCAGGTGGGAATAATAATTTCTTAATATAATACTCAAAACACTCAAGTAATAAAGCCAAAAAAACAATCCAAACCAACAAAATATGTTACAATGGTGTAGTCAAACATGGAATAAGCCCAGTAAAGTTAAAGGACTTTATTGCAGAACCCATACACAACTGGATTGGTGCTTTCATCAAGTTTAAAATCTTACTCAACTTTATCAGAATCTGTCTTAAACAGAAAATTAATCATTTAAATAGAAAACACACAAGAAATGAGGAAACCATCCCCGACCATACATATAACATAAATATAATACAAACAGTGGCAGTGCATCTGATAAAAAAATAAGTAAATAGACAAATAGATACAAAGACATTCAATCCTGGAGTGTTATTGCCATTTAATCTAAGCTGCTATAATAGCCCCTTATGTTCCAATCTTACTTACCATTCCCTCCCCTGTGGTTAGGTTTTATTTTTTTCAAGTATACCAAATAGAAACTTGTCAAACTGTGTACAACATAGAGTATGTTTGCATAAGGCATTACTGTTATTTCTATTTTTACATAAATATTTAAAATTAAGGTCTAAAAGATATAACAATTCAAAATAGAAGGAAAATATTTTAGAACAAAAATAAGTACAATAATGAAAAATAACAGTAAATAAAATAAATAAATAAAGTTATTTACATGGGTGTCTACTTAAAAGCAATTATTAATCATTCAAATTATAATTCTATTTTATGTCATTTTATGTTAAATTTTCCCAAGTATCTCTATAACTTTTAACCAGGAGTTGTAACAAAGTGACTCTATCTGTTCTCATCTTGATTATAGATAATTCCAGATGACAAACATTAATTGCAAAATTCTTGAATTCATTAAATGAAGGAGAAGTCTCAGTTTTCCAATTCATAGTAATTACTTTAAGTGTAATAGCTAGTAAACTCCATAAAAGTGAATATTGTGATCTGGCAACACATTTAGGCATTTGGACATTAAACAAAGTCAAAGATTTAGGCAACTGAAATTTGTCATTAAAAATAGTTTGCAAGAAAAAATTCATTTTTTTCCCAGAATGACCAGAGCGATTTACAGTTATAAGTAATTGAAAAAATGGTCTGGATGCACTGGAAAGCAATAAATAATTTATTCCACAGATAAATACAAGCACTTTCACCCGGCCATAGTGCTGGGCTTTTTCAAGTAAAAAAGGTCGCCATTCAGCTTTTAATTTTAATTTAAATCTCCAACACCCCAAATCCTTCTTAAACATTAATTCCATTTTATGAAAAATAATAAAAGTTCTATGCATCAATTTCCAAGAAAATAACATCCATTGCAATGAGAGGGTTTTTTGTTTTGAAGATATTAACATTATTTTTTTATCCTCCTCAATAGGAAGTTTATTATTAATTAATCTATAATAATCCCCAAATTATTTTTCTTTATAATATGACTTTGTATTTTTGACTACTTTATATATTTTAGATAAGTACTTTTTCCTATAACAGTTTGGTTTCATACAATAATCATGTTGTTGTGACATTCAGCTTTTCCCACTTAGGGGTCGCCACAGCGGAACTCTGGTCCGCTAATGATCGGCAGTTGATTTTTACATACCGAGTTGCCAGCCCTGATGCACAACCTTCAACGAAGGTAAGCCCATTCACGCATATCTCCATGCAGAAGACGCTCTTCATACAATAATCATACATTCTATAAATTTGGGAAGAGAGTCTTTAGTAGGTATATGCATTAACTCTAGTCTATAAATAATAAATTGTCTAAACTTGTATTTCTAACCACATTTCACTGTTTATATCATATTTGTTCATAATGTAATCCATAAAGAGAACTTTCTCAGAATTCATTAACTGATGCCAATACATTATTTTTTCTCTGAATGCAATCATTTTTGAGACATTAAAAGTGCTAAAGTTATTCTGTGTACAAGCTATAAGAAATAATAGAAATGACTGTGTTCTAAATCCTGGATTTTTATTCATATGATTTTTAAACATATTTAATATATTGGTTATATAGCTGGAAAATATAGGTGTCTTTTTGCTCTACAAAATATATTTCCTTACCAGCCAGAGAAAATTATTGGATAATATTTAACTGTATTGAACTGGTAATGAGTGATTTGATTTTAACCAAATTAATTTTTGTATTTGTTTTAACTCAGCTGACTATTTAGAGTTTAACCATGATATTATTGTCTTAATAATTGATGATAACATACATTTTTATATCTGGAGGACCGATTCCACTGATTGTCCAGTCTTTTAGATGATGAGTTAGTGATAATCTAGGCTTATTAAACTACCATAAAAAGTTCAACATTAATTCATCAACTTGATGTATATACACCTTAGAAAAAGGAAGGGAAATAGCTTGTATAAAGTATGGTATTTCTGGAAAATTAATCATTTTGATTAAGAAAACTATATCTTCCATTGTAAACAAAAATATCCCATCCATCCATGAGATTTTTTATTTTACTTAAAATATTAGTATAAATTATTAATATTTCATTAATATCATCTGACAAAATAATCCCTAGGTACCCAGTTTGATTGTCTATATATATATATATATATATATATATATATATATATATATATATATATATATATATATATATATATATATATATATATTTACCATCAAATGGTCGACAGTAACATGCTCGACAGCCATCTCCTCGACCATGGTAGGAGTGACTGTCAGAATGTTGATGTTTATTTATATGTCCATTTAAAAGGATGTACACAGGCAGGGAGTTTCAGCATGTATTACAATGGGAGATTTCCACCTTAAAGTCGACAGAATTTGCTGACATTGCTGCGTTGATCATGCAACCTACTTCATATAAATAAGTCAATGTTATTTGTTGCTGAAATCACCATTCGTGGACGTGATTTTCGTCCTTTTGATAGTAAACCATATATATATATATATATATATATATATATATATATATATATATATATATATATATGCATTATATATATATATATATATATATATATATATATATATGTATATATATATATATATATATATATCTATGTAGAGAGAGAGAGAATTTCTTATCCATATTGTGTTTTATAAATAATATCTTAGTTTTATTGTCATTAAATTTAAGACCAGGTATCTTTTGGAAGCATTCCATTGTTTCAAATAAAGTTTGCAATGAACAGCTGTAGTCATTCTAAGTTAATAAAATATCATATGCAAATAGCTGAATTTTGGAATTTAAGTGATTACTGAATTGAATGCCTTTGATATTAGCATTAGCTCTAATACAATTAACAAATGGTTCTATGACCAGAGCAAATAGTAACGGTGACAGTGGGCACCCTTGTTTAGTACCTTTAGTATATGATCCAATCTTTACATAAACTAAAGATTTTGCATATATCATTCTAATTAATCATATAAAACATCTGAAAAAATCATATCCCTCCAAAGCCAACAGCAAATTATCCCAATGAATTGAATCAAAGGCACTACTGATGTTTAGACTTAACAGGGTCAAACTTCCTTTTGTAGTATTAATATAGTCAGTTATTGTGAGTAATCTTTTAATATTGTTGTATGGGTAAGAACAAAAAAACTCAATGACTGTGGACTCAATTAATTTAAAACAAATTATTTAATAAGCGCTTTAGTTCTGGTATTCCAAAACTTCATCAGACCAGCAAATGTAAAGCTGTTTAATTCTATTAGCATGTATTGCCATAAAAATCCTATAATCAAGATTTAACAGGAAGATTGGTCTATAAGAGGGACATTCTTTTCCACCTTTATCTGACTTTAAAATTTATGAAATTAGTGTATATTTCCAAGATGGGGGATATTTTAAGTTCTTTAACTAACACAAACACTCTTAGTGATATTGCCAAAGCTTCTTTAGGTAATAGTTTATATAACTCAGGAATAATACAATCATTTCCAGGAGTTTTGTTTAATTTTAATTTATTAACCCAACATTTAAGCTCAGACATTAAAATAGGTTTATCTGTTAATTTTATCTGATCTTTTATTACATTATTTTTTATATGTTTCTTTAAAAAAGATTTCATTATACTTTGTGATTCTATTACTGGATTATATTTATATATATATATATATATATATATATATATATATATAGGTTTACTATCATTATGTCGAAAATTAAAACATATTGTGTACTTATCAGTGAAGTGTTTCATCGAATGTATACAATTCCAAACCTTCCTAAAGTCGAAAACCAGCTGACATTTTCGACACTTAACAGCAATCCCACCCTTCCCTTAACTCCCTAACTAACTAGCCTAAACTCACATTTATGCAGGGGGGCAAGCCCCCCTGCTCCCCCAAAATTGCCATAGTAAACCATATATGGATATATATATATATATATATATATATATATATATATATATATATATATATATATATTGCCTCTAAAATATCTTTGAAATCTGAAACCTTTTTTTAGTTCCATGAATATAAACTTCTTTTATTTGATTAGATTTAATAATCTTCATTTTATTTGCTAATTTATGTTGACTTTTAGGATTCATAGAATAGGAACTTATCTTAAGCTTTTCTAAATTAATCATAGTCTTATGACATAATGTTTCTAAATATTTTTTATTTGTCTCATCAATTTGTTCCTCTTAATTTTTATCACCTTTTTGAATATCTAATTTAAGTTTATCTACTTTCATTTGTAGCTCTAATAATTCTTTAGCCCATTTTTTTCTTAGTGATATACTAAGAATGTTGCCATATAAGTGTGATTATAAAGAATCTCACACATAAAGCTCAGATGTATCTTCAGTTAAATTTATGTTTATAAAGGATTGAATTAAATTCCTTCAAAATTTTAAGTTAGTTAGCAATATTATTATAGCATTTATCTTCACTTCAAAGGTAATTGCATTATGATCAGATAATGGACATGAGACAAGTTTAATTTTATCTAGTTTCCTTATTATATCACTTGAAATATATATTCTGTCTGTCACAGACTGAGTACCATGTCAATGGGGAAAAATGCATAAAAAATAATGAATTTGCTTCTGAAAATTCATTTACACCCTTAATATTAAACATATATATGAAGTCTATTAATGCTTTGGATGATACTGGTTTCCTACACTTATTTATTGCATTGGTATCACAATCATTTAAAATGCAATTATAGTCATTAGTTAATATTATACTCCCTTTAGAACATTGTATAATCTCCTCAAATTGTTGTTTAACCACTTTAACTCCTAATCTAGGAATACATTAAAGATAGATTAGAGTGCATAATCTCCCTTTTATTTCCAAAGTTACCAAACAGAACATCCCAGATTTATCACTGTATATTTTTAAAATTGTATGCATTAATATAGAATTCTTCCATAAAACTGAACACCATTTTCTTTTGTTTATAATAGGAACTAACAAGTATGGAATAAGTATTTGTATTAAGTCTGTTGATATCTTCAGTATTAAATGTGTCTCCTGTATGAATATGACTTGAGCATTAAATATCTTTAAATATTTGTTTAGATTCAATCAAGCTTACACTATTAATATTCATAGATACCAAGTTATAAATAATTAACAATTGAAATGCTAAACATTTAAATAAAGATAAATCATACAATCACTGGGGTTTAACACCCCACATTTGAATAGCATTTCTATTCAAATGTTCCCTCTAAGCTCTCTACCCAAAACTAACCATCTAAAAGGTTACATATTAAACAGATTTGATTAATGAATTATATATACTACTTATTATTTTATAATTATGCTTCAGAAATGTGCAAATAAAAAAGTAAAAAGTAACTTAACATAATATTATCAACTCACACTAATTACAATTAATACCTAAAAAAAAGTATAAGGAAAACTTGAAAATCAAGCTAACTAGACCTCAAGAAACAATATAACATACAGCTGTTACTGTGCCAACAGTCATTACCTATAAAAATGTAATTCTTAATTTTTTAAGTTATGCATTAGATAATCATCAGATAACAAGTAATCACTTTTAGACTAAGATAAAACATGCACCTTTCTTTCATCTCCCCTCCCCTTGACATAAAATAGAAAAAAATATTTTATTAATTAAACATTTTTCTATTTCTCCTCTATGTTTTCTTATAATAAATCAAATTCATGACAACAAAAGATTTCACTTCCACACTTATATTAGGTTTTCAATGTACAGTAAATTATATAACATAAATAGATAACATAATAATGATATACCTCAAAGTTAAACAATGACATATATATAATTACATTATTAATATGAAGAGACAACTTTCAGTAGTTGAGTAAAAAGCAGGCAATTGTGAATAAATTATAATATGACCATTCATATTTATCTTATAGTGTGCAACATACTGGATTGACAACTTCAATTTATCTGTATGTAATATCTTATACCTTTCACTTTATATCAGACTCCATTAATTAGGACTCAGTCTTTTCAATTTGCATGTGTTTCTATAACGTAATTATCATATTACATTAAAATTCCATGTAAAAAAAAAGCAACTACTAATAATGGTATAAGGCCCAGTATAATAACTCTAGATGTTTACATCTTTCAGAATCTTATCATCATTACATGTAAGAAATTGATGTTCCATCTTTAAGTTTTCAGGCATAACTTAGAATGTTTCTGCAAAACCGTGTTTTGATATTATACAAATTAAGAATAACATAAATCTAGACCTCTATTACCAACTTATATATTGCTTGTTAATATAATCATACACAGATATTTATTACTTGTGAGTGCTTCAGTTATTGTTTTCAAGATGATTTTATCAATTTGCAGATAACTGATGCTTTTATGTATATGCTTGACTTTACAAAATGACTAAATAGAATGGCTTCACCATAGATGCAGTTGTTATATCTATTAATGAACTGTTAAACTGTATAATAAAATTCTGCAAATTAAGTTAATACAAGCATTGACATGAGGCATAGTTTACCAGGAGCATCAGAACTCATAAATCAACTATTGTGACCACTCTCAAAATCCAATTATCTAAAATTCACTTCTTCAGTACTATACTTGGTAATACAACAATTGTAGCATGAACATATGGTAAATTATCCATACTATTCAGAATCCATATGTCATAAGAGTCTTCAACAGTAACTTAATTATTTAAACTATTTTTTACTAAAGAAAATGTCATATTCCACTGAAACTAGATATTTGAATAAACTCACCACGTTACCAATTATTATCAGCATTGCTTACTTTTAAAAGCCCATCTCTATTTTAGATGAAATATAATAAGAACCTTAATTCATCTTTTTCTGTATGATCACTGAAGAAACAGAACAATATTTTATGTTTTCAAAACAGATTAAAATCTAAAACCAGAAGTGAGACTGAAACGTTCTTATTTTACTATGCAACAAATTTATGCAAATATATTAAGGTAGGTTTTTATATATTTGCATATTTTTAGTTTAAATCCTATTAATAAAGGCAGGGATAACTTTAAGTATGTTTTACCAGCATCACCTCTAGTATAAGCTTTGACCTCTTAATATGAGTTTATTGCTTTGCCATCCAGATTTCTTCTCAGCACTTTGCACAACAATAGGGTAATTGGAAGATAGAAAGACAGAAAGAAAAAGAAGAATGAACCCTCCAGCTCGTGAGATTGTCAGGAAGACAAAGAAATAAACCCAAGTAATAGCAGAACAGAAAAGACTACAAGTATGGCTTGAGCTTAACTTTTTTTTAAAAATCAGATGCATGGAGAATCTAAAACAAGAAAAAACAACATACACACTGTAATGGTGAAGCATTCCCATCCACAAAATAAAATTCCCATCTAAACAGCTTCTCACATAAAAGTCCATAACTCTATGAAAGAAGAGAGAAAAGAAAAAAAAATTCACCCACCCTTCCATTCAAGCAACAAACACAAAGCACAAAGTATCCTGTGTACAACTGAAACTCCCAAGAATTCAATCAGCACAAAGAAACCCCTACACCATCAACACAGTATTAAAGAACAGCTTATCAGACAAGACACAACATCTGTTTAAGACAAAAGCACACACAGTCAGGAGACTCAGTTAAAACTTTATATAAAACAAATAACAGCACTCTTGCTATTCACATTTCAATCTAGAATCAACATGTGCATATGAATATAATTAATTCTTGTTTGTTAAATCAAAGTAGCCATATAAATGAAAAATGAGAATAGTTAAAAAAGGAAAGAAGAAAAGAACAAATAATTGTTAAGAGCTTATTTATATCTAATAAAACATATTAAATGATCCCTTGGATTCAATAAACTCCATGTAAGCTTCACACAAAGCCTACACAGAGTTTACATCTGTGAGCGGTGATGCACGGTGATGTGCAGTGATGAGCAGTGAGCAGCAGCGTCCATTGCATATTCATGATTTTGTGACTGGTAATAGTGTTGCTGGCCAGGAAAACATGTAGGTGAACATGGATAGCAATCGTGTTTAAATCAGAGCACTGAAGGTCTGCAGTTTTGTGCAGAATGCCACAATGACCACCAGGGCTTAACAAATAATTCTGAATCTCTTAGTTCAAGATATCTGGAGAAAGGCCAACATAATGGGGGGACAATGACCCAGAAATAGGGATAAATTTGACATATTTGCTCATTAGAAATGTACTAGAATAACCAAGGGGTTGTTTTAAGATACATGTTCTAAAGGATTTGAAGTCTGAAACTCAAATTATTTAATTATTGAGTCACATCAGTCCTGAGATCATCCCAGTGATATGGCAGAAAACCACAACTTTGATGAGGAACACACCAAAAGATATATAAGGCAAAAATTGGACATTTTGTAAGGATCTAGACAGTTGAGAGGTATGATAGTTAAGTATATGGTCTAAACACATTACAGGACAATGTATCTACAGTGCAGATTATTGTGAAATCCCATTCCTGGCATTCAGTACTGAAGTTGTGCAAATGTAAGGGTACATGGACTGCCATGTAAAATAAACACTCAGGGGAAGTGTGTGCATTGAAATGGATCACACAGATGAACTGTAGGAAAGAACAGAGGGAAAGAAGCAACCTAATGTACAGCAAATGGGGTAATGTCAATAGAAAACGGTTGTAACACCAATCACACATTAATCTGGTACAGTAGTGATTGCACAGTGAAAATTTGTATCATGTGACTGTCACACAAGGTGACATAACAATGGGGAGGATATCTGTGTGAGATAAGCATCCAAACATGAATAATGCAGAGGAGATATATCAGGGATGTTACATACAATTGGGGTAGGGTGCATACTTTGAAGCTGTGCAAAGTGATTTGCCTGAATATGAGTGTAATCTCAGCAGAGGGTTTGAGCAAGTGGGACACAGGTAAACACTCATGGACAACATTAAAAGAAGCAAGCATAATCATGGACAATATCAGAATAATACCAACAGTAATCCCATGTCTCTGACATAGCATATGTGATTCAGAGTGATCAGAGATGATTCTGCACAAACACACTTATACAACTATTATGATACATTCAAACACTATGAGGGTAATCATGCACACTGTCCTAGCACACTAACATCTGCTGGAGGTGTTAGGAGGGACATTGCTATACCTGTATGCAACATTATGATCAATACAGGCTAGTTGACTGATGTGCATGTTATATATATATATATATATATATATATATATATATATATATATATATATATATATATATATGGCACAATGCACACTGTCACGAATGTTACCCATGTCATTAATGTTGTCAAACACCTATGTATGTACTGCATCACCAGAACAGGTAGCACACATGCATCTGTTGTAACAACTTGATCGGGGTTCCACACCATCAGACAGTATTGTTTATGCCACAAAAAGAATACATAGGTATGGCCAATAAGATGTGTGACAGCTCACTGTGGCAAAGGTGGTACACTTCAGTTACACATCACCAGAAGATGTGTAGGGATGTATATGAAGGAGGGTACATTGTACTCAGTTATTGGTGTGGTGAAGGCTGTGAACTATGGAGGTATTATGGTCTCTGATGTGGATGTCCTTCACATACTCAGTAGTTGTGTTACATACAAGGGAGTAGTCAACACTGTGACCACATGCTGGTGTACATTCCACTTACCATCTACCCCCGGAAACATGTCACATAACTATTGGTTTGATTATATGGTGTGATGCCTACATTATACTTGTTTTGTGTGTTTGTTTTCCTATTGTAACAAATCCCCCATGTTTTCTTATCATTGCAGGTGTTGTCATGGCTGTAGCAGCAATCTTTTGTCTGTATTATACGAGTATCACAGCTGGAGTCAAAGATTGCCCACAATCTGTAGTCCTTCAGGCAGCTGTTTGGACACCGGATGTATATGTCATCTGTGATGTCCAACACTTAAATAGTGAACAGGAAAGTGCCTAGCAGACAGCCATGATGTATGGAGTTGCTCACTGGACCTAAGATATAGGTCCCTTCATAGATGTCAACATATTTAGATGCCATGTATGTGATACACTGGTCTACCCACTTGGTGATATAGGTGTATATGGCCACATCTGACAATGATGAGTGAATACCTCAGTGTTGATTTGTATCAAATGCCTTGGCCTTGTCAAGTTCAAAAGTCTGATAGTGTTGTCATCATGCATGCCCTCAATGACCTCTTTGAGGGCATCTAACTGATGTAACAGACATGATGTAGCATTAACAACTCACATAGGTCTGTTGCATACAGCCAGGATATCACTAGTGTCCATTTAGAAAAGGTCCATAATGACATGTTGGTCTACCGCATAGATTGGGAGAGTCAGGATGTGTCTATATCTGCATGCATCTGGTGCTGTCCCCCCAACTCACATGGATGCATGTTGAAAACACTCTTCTACAGCATCATAGTCTGTGTGGAGGGTGTGTTGAAGTGTGTATTCAACCATGTCAGGAAGATGTGTGTGAGGAGTCACGTGATAGGCAATCTGTGATGTTGTCACAGCCCATTGATTCTGTGTGATAGGCCTGGATGTAGATAAGACAGTGCATATTGGCTATGCTCAACTGGCCTAGGATTTGAACACAATCCTCCATGCAAGGATCAATGAGAAACTCTTCCAGCTGGGGATTAAACCTCATGTCACTAGATGGGTAACCAATTGGCTCACTGACAGAACACATATGTGAAAGTTGGTGAATCAACCTGTAACAGTAGAGCTGTCACCATTGCTGTACCCTAGGGAAGGGATCTGTGCTTGGCCCTTTACTGTTAAGAATCTATTTCTTGACAGTTCAGGCTAAAGTATACAGCCTTTGGGTTACTGCATTTTCTGATTATTGCATACTGGATGCAATCATTGAGTCCACCTATGATAATAGCATACTACAGCAGGGGCTAACACAAAAAAATGATTGGTGACAAAGCCACACACTCTACAAATTAATGCAAAAATGTGGCTTTATTTTTGGCCTCCTGCAAAGTGGAATTCCCTGCTAATTATTTCATTGACAACAGTCCCACTATGCTGAAATCTGGAGATGCAAGCAGTGGGAACACACATACATAGCACTCTGAACTTCGACCACCAAGTGTCCACACTGGTATTGAAAGCTAATGTGCATATCATAAGTCATGCCATCATATTCAAATCTCAGGTTTATATTACAGCACTATACTCGAACCACATCAGAACACTAATATAGAGTATGATCCTCTGTTTTGTATGTACCTCACCAGACACATAAAGCAGCTGGAGAGACCACATAAGTTACTCACCAAGAAAATACAGTGCATACAAACCATGCCATGAAGTATATGGATAGACTGAAGTCCATGTCACTGTAATCTGTATCATGTAGGATGAGGTGACTTCTGCCTGGGCCTCAAGGCCAGTCTCTGACCCTGCACTAGTGGGAATAGTGCACATCCACAAATCACATATAGCTGATGACATCAGCAGTATCTGGTGAAGAGAATATGGCAATAACAGTGCCCCACATGCTGGTGTAAAAAGCTCTCTGCAATGTCAAACAAGTGTGCACACACACACACGCACACACACACACACACACACACACACACACACACACACACACACACACACACACACTTGACTGCAGTGAGAATAGATTCAATTTTGCACATTTTTTTGTTTTTTGCAGTGAGAATAGAACATTTGCCTAAGTACACAGACTACAGAGCTCTGTGTTTAAGGTAAGTGTCACAGCTCAAGTCTGACTTGAAGTGTCTCAAACAACAATTTATAGCTGATGACATCAGCAGAGTCTGATGAGGAGAATATGGCAATAACAGTGTCCCACATGCTGTTGTGAAAGGCTGTTGTAATCTCAAGCAAGTGTAAACACACTCACACACACACACGCACACACATGCGCGCACATTTACACACACACACACACACACACACACACACACACACACACACACACACACACACACACACAGACACACATACACACACACACACACACTCACTCACATATCTGACTGCAGGCAGTGACAAAATAACCACTTCCTATCTAAGTACACAGACTACAGAACTCAGTACGTTATGCAAGTGCCATGGCACAAGTCTGACATTTAAAAGACTGCAGGTCAGTTTATAGTGGATGACCTTTATTGAGCATAGTTAGATGGTCATTGATAGCAGAGCGATTTTGTGATCAGCACTGAGTGCCCTTGTCCATGAGAGATTTGGGTGCCACCCCAGGAGTGAATTTAAAATCATCCATATAGTTGTCAAGGTTGCACTTGAATATGGTCATTGAAGAGCACTGCTTCACATGCAGTAGGAGCTTATTACAGAGGAGTGGCAATCTCTGGGAGATATATCTGTCTCCCGAGCATATTCTGTTCATGTCATAGGCTTAGGTTGAGATCCCTGGAGCAAGTTCTTCTTGTCCCATTTGATTTGCAGATGTCCAGTATTTCCAATAGGGTAGAGTCTGAGACTGCTTTGTAGGCCATGCATAGGTCATCTCTCAGCAGCCTGCATAATAATAAGTACCATGACAGGTCTTTCAGTCTTTCCATGTTTGTCATGTTTTGGAGGCCCTGGATTCTTCTGGTCCCAAATCTCTGTATTTTCTCCAGTTGCTGCAGGTGTCTGGTGAGGTGCAGACAGAAGGGAGCATTGTACTCAATTAGTGCTCTGATAAGGGTAGAGTACAGTAGAGCTATGACCTCCCTTGTCTTGGATGTGATGGCCTTATTTATGATGTTCACAATGTAGAATGTGTGTCTCACCACTATGGACACTTAATAATTGAAGTGTAGATTGCTATCAACATGTGTTCCCAAGTCCTGCAATACTGAGTGTGAGCTTAGAAGGTGCTATGTATAGCATAATTAGCAGGGGTACTCCATTGCCAAAGTGGGCAATTTGGCATTTTTTGCTGTAAGATTCAGTTTATGAGTTTGGTATCAATCATTTTTCTGTTTCAGTCCCATTTGTAATATGTTAACATAGTTGGGGAAATCTATATGACTGCATCCAGTACACAGTCAACTGCAGACTTGGTAAGCCACAGACCATCTACCTTTGGCTGGACTTCAACAAAATAATTTCCAAACAGTTGAGGGTCCAGCACAGATCCTTGTGGTATTCCACTGGTAAGTGGTCTAGTGGTGGAGATGCAGTCCCCAACTTTAACAGTGTGTGTGTTCTGTCAGTGAGCCAGTTGGCTATACATCTAGTAATGTATGGGTTAATCCCCAGATGGGTGATTTTCTCTATGATACCTAAATGAGGGATAGTGTCAAAGGCCTTGGATAACTCAACATAGGCAGTATGTCCTGTTATCCCTCATCCAATTCTTTGGGGTTAGTATCAAAGAAGACCACTAGGTTTAATCAATTTCTATCCTTGACAAAACCAAAATGGGCCGGGTCAAGTGTGTTGTGGGTCACCTATGCCCCTATGGATAAGGTCCATGCTGATTTCTTCCCTAGCCTTGCAGATAAGGCTTTTTAGGCTTATGGGTCACTAGTTCTATTCCTGCATGTTAACAAATTCATGTGCATTGAATATCATGTAACATTTGACATTAATTTCTGTAGTGTAGGTGATATATATGTGAAAAAAGTACTGAGACACCAGTGTTGCAGTGTTTGGGGGAAGCAATACATGGCTGTATTGTAAATATATGACATATTGTTAGATAGGGCCTTCAGTTTGTTATGTTTCCATATGTAATTTCATGTCATAGACAGGAAATGGATAGTAAACAACAGTAATACATAATATTTACTTTTCCATAGCGTGGCAAGCAGTGGGTTTGCATGACGGTTAGCAAAGTGTTTGCGTATGCAAGATACACATTTCCAATACTTTCCCACTTTGTGTATAGTTAAGCAGTATGCAAATGTGAGCTGCATTGCTAAAATCTGAGAGTTAGTACTGAGTCTATGAAACACACCTACTGCTTAAGTGACTCTGTGGCAGCAGATGTAAATGCATTGACACATTTCATTTTTTGCCCAGATGATACTGGGTTTGAATCCAGGTGTATTGAATACTTTTAAATACTTTTAACTAAACAGTGATAATGCAATGACATGAATTTTTCATAATACAGGTGTTGCTGTGTGTTGGCATAGCACAGCAGGGCTAAGCAGCATTGTGCAGAGGTAACTGCAGCATTGCACTACCACCCACCGTCTCTTGCATTGTTGTGAGATGCGAAACTCAGTGCAAACAGAGAGGCCAAAAAGTGAAGGGATCCATTGCTTTTTTCTGCTACTTATGTATATTGTGTGTGATTTCATTTTTTGACCAGATTATATGTGTTAAAATAGAGTAGATAGGAAAATTATGAAATGGGGAGCAAGCAGGGGAAAAAACAAAGGGAAAGCAACATAGAAATGTGAAGGAGGGATGTAGGAACTAACCATAGCTATCCATTTTGTCAGCAGTAAAAACTGATCATATGTGCAAAATATTAGCTGAATTTGGGCTGTCGCCTCCAGAGAGAGGGGTGCCAACAACGTAATCATGTTGTATAGCCAATTGTACTGAATCAATTGTGTCAAGATGAGATATGTGAAATGGAGAACTATGTATGGGACAATTTATTATTTTTTTTTTTTTTTTGGGGGACAGGTACCCATTTTATTTTTTAATTCGGTAAGAGTGGACTGCTGGGCAAGGAATGGTGGTATGTCTGGGTCAAGTAAGGTGAGTAGGTGAAGAAGCAAATGCAGACAAACAAGGGATGGTGAAGGGCACAAAAGGTTGGAGACACCATGATTGGGGTGAGGGAGAGGACAACCCAGGCTCATGCCCGTCAAGCTTAGAGACAGTGAGAATTGAGTCCTCACCCACTGGACTGTCATCACTGTCCCCTTACTCTGCTGGCAGCTGAAGTGCTTGAGGTCTTCTCCTCTTATGGAACATGAAGGAGAGCAGCCTCTCCATCCAGTGTAGGTATACACAAATGGTGCGGTACACAACCCTACGCACCAATCCTGGCATCTCCTGGTGGGTGATGGAATCACCACCTCTGCCACTACTCCCTGAAGGTATCACTGAACTAGCTTCCAGGGCAGTGTTACCTGAAAACACAGATAGTGCAGGGGCAGCAGAGACAGTGCTGCCAGGTTGGCTCCCAGATATGCTGGGCATCGGTGCTGGAGCCAATGGAGCGGGGGCAGGCTGATCCACTGTGGCTGGCCTACCTCACTGTGCTGTGGAGCATTTAGTGATGTGGTACACATGGGTGACATGGAGACATTTTGACAACACATGATAGAAAATAAAAAAAGAGATAAGGGTTGGGGTAAGAGAAAAAAAAGTGAAAAATTAGTACCATCATATGTGACATGCAATCGATTAATACAATTATACAACTCCTTTTATCTGAAGTATTACATTTAAGTATATGACTTAACAGATACACATTATACTACATATTGCTGAAAGGATTCCTTGAAATGCGCATATATTGCACATATGTATGTTCCAATTATACAGATTACAGTTTACAGCAGGGCATTTGTGCCACTGGTATATAGAGTTTTTTTAATTTAAAATAAATAGTCCCCCTACAGAAGCCTTTGGCTATGGCACTTTATCAGGAGTCCATTAAATATCTTGGATTCCTGGACACCCCCACCTCTGTGCCCTAAACCTGGCAGCTCCTTCTCTAATGCTAGACATGTCTACCAGCTGAACTAGAAACTGATGCTTTCCCACCAATTCTAGTTATTACATTTAATGGTAGTGTGCAAACCCGAGCAATCATGCCAACCGTGTTTGTGAGATGTTAAGAGGAGCGCAGCAGTGCCATGCAGGAAAGTATTAAATAACTGAAATTGGAAGGTTAATCTGACATTTGGCCTTAGTTTGAGAGGGTGTCTACTAATGTAGCCTGGAAATATATATTGGAAATTAGAAGCTAACTGTTAGGTGAGTTAAGTTTGCAGACATGCACTGGAGGCATAAATGTAATGACCTGTCACATTTATGTTTGCCTTTATACACTGAGGGAAAATTGATTTTACACTGTGGAATTCAACCCTTGGCACAGGACAAAACATTTTATTGTACAGTGTCGATTTTCCTTCTTTGCCACAGAAGAAGTGTTGCTCAGACATAGTCTGGAATCATACATAAATACAGGTGACAGTTTGAACTGTTACACATGTATGTATGTAACCTGACAAGGTTATTGGCTATAGATCCTGTTATGTATGTCATGTAATTGTGAAGCACATGCAAATCCAGATAGCAGAATTATACTTGCAGAAATATAGTGGACAGTATACCCTCAGTCATACATCTGAAACACAATAATGGTGTCTCATCCCTCATACATATAATTTATATCAGCTCTGCTATCTAAAGTATTATAAGTTAGAGTATAACAACCATAAAAGTGTATGGGATATCCTGTATTAGAACACAGGACCATATGGATGCCAGTCCTACACTTATACCTGTTGCAACAAGAATGCTGAAATAACAATTATCTGTTTTTCAGTTCATTGTTATAAACTGCACTATCACAACAGTAAAAACATGTTGCACTCCCTGTACTAGAAGAACCCAGAACCATCTGTACTCCAACCCTACACATACACCTGCTGCCACAGGACTAGTTACATAACATTTTCTAATATCTTAATCGTTCTTAAAGTCTCTGTGTTAACCCCCATGCAACGCTGCTTAGTGGGTTTGCACAGTGCCCAACAGAATTAATTGAATGTATCCAGGTTCAATTACTGGCTGTCTGAGTCCTGTCTGCAGGTGTTGGGGAACCTTGCTAACTGACATGCAGCACCGCTAAGTGCAGTTGGTCATTAGAACACAGAAATTGCAACAATGTATTATTTTTGACCTTTGCACTTTTACAGACACCCTGTTTGCAGGTGATCTGCAGGTGTTATGTCAGCTTCCTGGGTGGACCACTAGTCCAATTTGCACACTGCCTTGCTTCACGCAAACAAGAGGAGCATAGCCAAACCGGACATTCATTTTCTCCATTTTTTGTGTTTGCACTAAGCTGTACATTGGCACAAACACTAAAAAAAAGGAAAATGGAAAAAAAAAGACAAAAAAGGGAAATGTAGTTGAAATGGGGAAAAGCAATATATGGCATACACACTAAAAAATATTAGTACACATGAGATATTTCTTCGTAGGTCTGGATTTGAACTCTCACTCCAATGAAACTTCAGAACACATTAAGCGTGCCTTATCCCTCTTTGCCACACAAACAGCTTTGCAGCAAGGAACTGAAATCATTCTGCATACAACCAACTGCAACATCATCTACAGTAATATGAAACCACACAAGTTTTATTTGCACATTTATTATTTTTGGATGTAGTGCACTAAGTGATCACACAACCAGTTATGAGTGCTGCTTGCAAATATGCAGCTCTGTCTTACCTCTCTGTGTTTGTTGGTCATTCTTCTCTTATCTGATCAGTAATCTGAGATCTGCAGTCTGTAAGCCATTCTATATCATAGTCCTTAAAATGTGTGAGGATATTAAATGGCAACAATATAATATGCAGCTGTCAACAAATGAAGTACAGGTTGGATATTAATGAACAGAACCTGTGAATTGTGTGCTGCTAACTTACAATTCCAACCTTGACAAAGTTACTTCTAACACTTTTTAAGTCTAAACTGACACACCCACTGGATGTAGGGTAGTCTACTTTGCTGTTCTGTTTTCCTTCTCCCTACCAGTAATCATTCACAGTTGCAATCCATTATAAAGAAACACTTAGAGGGTGCCTGCACTATGTTTACATCAAATACATGGAGCCAAGTACTTGGTATTCAGCAATTCTAATGGGTTCACACCTCCCTCGCATCTTCATCGCGCTGACAGCCCTGACTCTAGACCACAAAAAGGCAACAGTGTAACTAGGGAAACTGAAGGTGAGGAGACTTGTTTATATGGAGAACACAGAAAAAAGGCTATTACTTTGGGATATATCTGCACAGAAAATTATTAAACTTGAGAAGATAAACTTGCATTTTGTCAGCTACACACTGTGTATGCTGACATGTAATTAAGAAAAATCTTTTTAATAGTTTTATATATGTATTTTGATTAGCAAAGACTTTTACACTTTTATGTGCATGCATTAGTTAGAAGTGTTCTGATGGCATGGACATGTTTGTCAGGGCATTTCACATGCATACATGACAGGCAATAACTTAACATGGAATTTTCTGTGTTAAATCTGTAGACATGCTTCAGGGACAGTTCATTTGATAGCACTTTTTGCATTTCAAAGATAGTTTGTTAGCAAACTGTGTCATTTGCCTATTCTTTTGGGGGTGGGGGAATAAAGCTGCATTTCTGTTCTGGCGCAAAGATATGCTGCTATTGTTTCTCTCCTTTTTTTGCATCCAGCCTGTTGTTCATATTTCAAATCTCTAGACTGTTTTATGTTTCTCCAGTGGGTAATACTGAAATGCTACCTTTTCTGTTTAATCTGAGAAGAGTTATTTTGTAGTTATGTGATATGAATGTGTATTACCCTTCAGTTGTCTTTTAGGACAAATAAGACAATGCCATCCAGGCATCTCAATCCTCAAAAAACACCCTTCACTGACCCTGAGAATCATGTCATTGTTGAAGCATTAATGCGACATGGTGCCTTCCTGCTTGAGATGGGATGTGGAGATATGTCAGGCAGAATGCAAATTTGGAAGCAGATCATTGCAGATGTTAATGTAGTGGGTAGCCGCAGCAGGACATATTACCAGGTGCACCATAGGGCCACTGACAGGATCTCATCTGCATGGAGGAGAGTAGCTGCAGTGGCCCGTGATCGAATTGGTACTTTGGGTCTGCAACAGAGCCACCACTAACAGCAAATGAAGAGTTCTGGTCCATTGTCAGGAATCCAAACAGCTCCCAGAAAAGTGTAGAACAGCACGTCCTTGACATTGGTGCTACTGTTTCAGTGACAGCAAGCATGTCCCAGAAAGAGCTTCCAGGTAGGCTTTTGTATCTCAATTGTTAAATACTGTTGTATAGTAAAAGAAGTTTAAATCAATATATTAGTTCTGTTTCACAAGAAATTGTTTTGGGGGGGGAGACTTAAGATTGCTACAGTTAACAACACATTCTGATTGATTACTCATGGCCTTAGGGTGGACTTGTTATTCAAGTTATTTTTGAAAATATAGTTAATGGACAAAGAGGCAAAAGTAATGCCCCTGTATTATTGACAATTATGATGATGTTGTTTTTACCTTTTGCTTAAATTCTTCCAGGATCATCTAGCATACAGAGCACAACATCATCTGCACATGGTAAGCCAAACATTTTTATGTCAGTACTGATGAGCAATTCAAACAAATATTTTAGTGTGTGATGTTGATGTCAGGACTGTTGTGTGTATTGCTGTACTGTCTAATAATGGCACCACTGTTATTTTGTTAGCATATATTGGACTATAGCTGTGTAGGTTTTAATTGTTCCTGTGTTTTGTTGCATATTATCAGGTGGTTCTGACAGTGTAAGTGTGGGACTTCTACCACCTGATGTCAGAGTATCAGCAAATTCTGATGATGATGGTGGCCAAACAGAGGCACAGTCAGGGGGTGCAGAGGTTGAATCTGATGCTGATGTTGACATACAGCCATCCCCTGAAATTCCATCAGACACAGCCAGTAGACCTATGACTACCCATTCCAGAGACTCCTCAGATATTGAACAGATGGAGGATGAGACTATTAATCAGGGAAGTGTCGTTACTGCAACTTCAGTGCCTGTTGACTTTGGCCATAGCCAATGTGTGGGTGAGGTGCCACACAAGAAGGTTGTTAGGGGTGCTCAGAGGAGGCCTGCTTTCCATCCTCCACCTGATCCAGGTGTCTCTTCCCATGCCACTCAATGTATGTTTATGGCCATCATGGAGGCACAGACACATTCCCATATGTGCTCCAAAAAAATAATTAGGGTTGTAGATGTGGCACGGGCTGACATGCATGACTGCGTCCACCATGTTGTCAGTTCAATGGATCAGATGAATGACACATTGGAACGAGCAGTGTCTGTGATGAAACGTCTGCTGGGAGGGAGACAGCATCCTTGTGGGCTTAGGTCAGCCACATCATCTGCTGTTAGCCAATGTGGCCAAGCCCAATAACACTCCCATACTGGCAGTATTTCCACTGCTCCATCATTGGGTGAGCTGTCCACACCTAGATATGGCAGGCCAATGGGTTATGGTCCTAGGCACCCTTGTGAGGGGAGCTCATTCAGTAAACATCAGTCATATTCAGTTAGCAGCACTGCATCTGACCATGTTTATGGACTTGCCAGTGCCACTCATGGCAGAGCCAGTTCTCATGGTCAGGGATAACAACAATGAACTGCCACGTCTACCGTGCACAACTCACACTAGTCCGACATACCAAGACATAGAACTAGCACAGAGATTGGCTGTGTTCATGCAGACACTCACACACCAATTTCACCTGGAGGACCCACACAGACACACACACAACAGTTACATGGTTCAGCTCTGCAGCTTAAAACTCATTTTGTCTCACTGGCCATTTGTTGCTTTATCCAAATGTCTACCTGCTTCTCTTTCTTGCTCACACACACTCTCCGACCTTTTGTGTCAGCCTAGGCTTCCTGCCCCCCCAAAACCCTGTGCAAGCGATGATAACTGTGCCATATCCCTGTTTTGTACTTTTTTGATTCAGGGATACATACACTTTGTGCCTGATGCTCTGGGTGCATAGCTGACTTAGTGCTTAGTATATCCGCATTTGTAATGTTAAACTGGCAATCGTACCTATGACTTACATTGGTCTTAGAAAGTTACACAGTTGATAGCATCAACATTTTTCCATCTTTATTGTTAATGATCTTGTGATGGCTGTGAAGTCTGAAACTGCAATGTGTATCACTACTTTCTAACTTTTCTCTTTAATGATTTTCCAGTACAAATGTATGGTGCTAAACTGAGGGCATGCAGTGACCATCACTACTTTTGAGAGGTATGACTGTTTTAATCTTTGATGCCTGAGGCCTACTACTTAATAATGGACACATATAAGTCATATAGGTCTCTGCTGTCAGATGTTACGTTCATTTCTGTACAAATTTCCCACCTTTTATTTGCTTACACTACCAAGTAACAACATGCAGGTATATGCCAGTCATTCATATTACTACACAATGCACTCCAGGTTCAACATTTACCTTTTAAATCCAGCAGTTGCAACAGTTTTACTTCAGGGCTGACTCTGTCTGATGCAAGCAGTACAGAGACAATACATGGGGAGGTAAAGGTTGTGACAGTTGCCTGGCATTAATGTTACTATATGTATGTGCATAGGAGGAAGGTTTTAGGCCCTTAGGTGGTGAATGAGTGTGCTATGCATTGTCTTGCAGCCAATGCGAAGGCATATTGAGCAAACCTACATCTACCTATACCCACAGCAGCTGTTGCTTACCCCCCGACTCCTCACCTATGTGTGGCTGTGGTGCCCTTGGGATTGGTGGTGGGATGTGTGCTCCTTCCCCTTGTTGATCCTGCTGAAGCTGTTTTCTCAGAATATTGTTGTGTAGCAAGGCACATACTGTGAATACTTCAGTACATGTCCATGGATTGTACTGCAGGGCTCCATCAGATTATCTAGGCACCAAAACCAAAATTTCAGCAGCCCAAACACACACTCTCTGATATTTCTGGTTTGAGGGTATGCCTCATTATGGCATTCTTCAGCAGGTGTGTGTGCATTTCTGATGGGTGGCATCAGCCACAGTTCCAGTGCATAACTTGCATTCCCCAGTAAATGCCCTGTGGGATATCCCCCCTACTAAATATCTGATACAGTCGGGAAGTGTGCCAGATATGTGAGTTGTGGTAACTGCCTGGGTTGCCAGCACACACATTCAAGATGATTCCTTTAGCATTGCACATGACTTGACAGTTAATAGAGTGGAATCCCTTTCTGTTAACGTAGAGCCTGCCCTGTTCCTAAATTTCTACATGTGTGTAATCTATGGCACCCAGTACTTCAGGGTAGTGTGCTACAAAGTAGAACTCCTTCATATTTCTGGCCCTGTCCTCAGGAGCACAGGGAAAATATATGTGATCATTAGCATGTCAGAGCATAGCATTCAAGAATTGATGGAGGATCCTGGATGCTGATGCCTGTGACACCCCCAGCATGTACCCGTCCCTGAAAGGTACCTGTAGCTAAGATTCTAAGTGCTACACATACCTTTGTCTCCACTGGAATGGGTTCCCTCAGTTTGTCCTGGCTCTGAGTTGAGGATGACAGAGGTTGCAGAGTTCCTGTAGTGTGTCTCTATCCACCCTGTAGCATTCTACACCCTCCACTTCATTTAGATTGTGATAAGTTACCTGGGGTCTGAAAAACCTTCTCCTTCTTGGCCTTAGTCTATTAGCAGCAGCAGTAGCATAGACCTCAGCCAATTGTGCATATACATGAATTAAAACAACAGCAGCCCCTAACATTTTTTCTGTGTGGACTCCTTTCCATGGCTGTATTCCAATAGGTTTTGGAATTCTCAGGGAAAACCAGCACTGAATCTACACGGTTGCCTTATAGCTTGTTGAATAGCTCATCTGTCTTGGATTGGGTGAATAGCATACATTTCAGCTCCTTATGCTGTAATTTGCATGCCACAGTGTTCACCTTGTTTGCACAGCAATGCATAGTTATTGAATCTAAAACTGTGTACTACTATGAGCAAGTGCATATGGACCATGTAGGCTTTATTGAATCTGGCTGGATATCTAAAATAAAATAGCAATTACACTAAATAATTTAAGATGCTATAGAGAATAAGGTAGTAACTTAAATCACTTTTACCTTACATTTGTGTACATATATATTTTCTTTTTCTGCTTGAATCAGTTAGAGCATTTCTTATAGAATGAAAAGTATCACCAAGTATATATGAATATAAACTAAACAGATAAAAAAGAGAGAACATATATTTATTTTTCCTTTAATTTCTACTTCTTGTTAGTTGTTTTCCACCTATTTTTTTCTGTATGCCTTTTAAAAGACTATTGTTCCAGTCCACTTCTTCTGTTTGAAGCAAAATTTTGCTTGTTTTTAAAAAAAGACAAAGCTGATTCCAGTGTTTCAAATATTTTATCACCGTCCATAAGAAGAACTTTAATTCTATCAAGAAATATTAAATGCACTTTAGTCTATTCCTTTTATCAAATGAAGGAATTCTTTTCTTCTTGAATTTACTGATATTGAGTAGTCATTGTCAAACTTTATTGTATTCATATTTAGTTTAATCAGAGAGTTTCACCAAGCAGTTTTTAATACCGGTTCCTTATCTTGGCAGGAAAAAAATCTCACAATTATGTATCTCAGATTTGTATTCACATTTTTTGATGATGATGGGACCACAAGTGACCTGTGTGCTCTTTCAATACCATATAATAAAGACTTGAGTAGATTCAAAGTCTTAGGGAGGGAAGTTGTGAGAAAATTAACCATGTTGTCAGCTTCTATTTTTTCAGGTAAACCATTGATGCAATTGTTGTTCCTTCTAGACCTGTTTTAGTAGGTAATCTACTTTATTTAATTACAAGGTGATTTGCTTTAATAAACATTCAATAGTAAGTTCTTCTTCTGAAACCCTACCTTCTATTTTATTCAATGCATCTTCCTTACCAGAAATTTGAGTCTTCTGTTGCATTATTATATATATATAAAACTGGTCCATTTGTTTTGTGCATTTTTTTAAATTATCTAATTTATTATCCATTCTATCCAATTTTATTGATAGTTCTTGCATGTTATTAAGAAGTGATTGTAGTTCCTTCTTTAATGACAAATCCTGAGAGTTACTTTTTGAGTAACTCATTCCAAAAAATAAACAAGAATTTTTCTGTTTGAAAAACGACTGGAATTAAAATAAAGATGTAAATTCCAGATATAATCTTCCAAAATCTTAAAACAAAGATAATCCACAAAATTGAGGAGTCTAAGGCATCATACACTTAATAATTCCTGTCAGAAATATAACTCAAATAGCAGTGCAGAGAAACTAAGCTGTTAGCTTGTCACCATCTTGGCCACGCTCCTCGTCATTTCTATTTTTGATGTTGTATAAGTGCTCATGTATTCTTTTCCATAAATTTCGCTCAGTTTTCCCCACATAAAATGCAGGACAGGTCAAGCACTTTGATAAATATACTACCCCCTTCATTTGACAATTTCCCCCAAAGAAGTGACTCCTAGATCTAATATTATTTTCTAAAATTACAGAATCAGCTTCTAAATTAAAAGCACATTGCTTACAGAAGCCACATTTTACAGTCCCCCTACTTTGCCTACCTGTATCCTGTGTGATAGTCATCTACTTCTAAAACATTTTTCACATTACATGCTTTGTATGTAAATAGTGGCTCCTTTCCTAAAAGGTGGAAAAATCACATGGTTTGTCTTAAATATATTAAAATTGTTTTATCTCTTTAGTGTATTTGCTATATTCTAGCACTATAGATTTTCTGTATTTTTGGAGGTGGCATTGTCCCACAGTCCTGCTTTATGTCATCTTTATGCAACCCCTCTCCTAAAAGGGGTTTATATTTTCTTCCCCATTCTCGTAACACTTCCTCTTTCAAGTGTTTATTAATCTGACTGGTAACTCCTGGAAATGAACATGTTTGAAACATTTTCCATTTCCTTAAATAAGTCATCTTTGTTGGAATTCATCCTAGCCATCCTTATGTATTGGCCTTTCTCTTGAGGTAAAGAGAGCAGCTCAAAAAGTGAAGATACATATTACTAAAAGTAGGTTTTCAAAAATTGTAGATTTAAACCCATTGTCAGTTAATGTAATCAAGGTGCTGAGATAACTTATATTAGTCCTATCAACATGCAAAGTAAATTTAAAAACATTAGTAGTTCTATTAAAATATTTCATAAATCCTTCAATAAGTGGAAAAGGACCATCCCATAATATAAAAAAAATCATCAATGAATCTCATGTGCTTAAAAAACTCACTTTTAAAAACATAAGTTTTCTTCCTGTCTAACAACACCAAGTTGAGATAAATTGGGGTGCAGGCTGCACCCATCACAATTTCCTTTATCTGTTTGAATTGCTCACCTTCAAAACATAGAAAATTATTGTTAAGAACAAAGGACATCATTTCTACAATAAGATTTACTTTGTCATCAGACAAAACTTTAAAATCCAGTAGACTGTTGTGAATAATTTTTAATCCTTCAGTGTTTGGTATAACTGAAAATAAATCAACATCTACTGTTAAAATAACAGTATTCTCCTTCCATGATTCACTTTTTAGTCAGCCCAGGAAGTCCCATGAATCCTTTAGGAGATGTGTGGTGGTCTCATAAAATGATTTGAGATACATATCAATTAAAATAGTTATGGGAGAAGTCTTCGAGCCATGAGCAACCACAACTGGTCTGAAGGGGGGGTTCCTTTATATCCTTATAAACCTTTGGAATTCCAAAGATAGTGGGATTAAGAAGTTTCTCAATTTTAAGAAAATTGTATGTATCAAAATCTATTTACTACTCCTGATATAATTCTCCAAAAATAGGTCAAACCTATGATAGGCAATATTCTCATCATTTTTGGAGACAGGCACATAATTATCAGTATTATATAAAATATTCTGCATAGCTGTACAGTAATTAAAAGCATCAAACAACACTGTCCCACCTCCCTTATCAGGCTTCATAATACATATTGAACTGCCTTTACAGAAGTCATTAAGAAGCCTTCTTTCTTTTGTAGTTTAATTGTTGTAAGAATATTGTCTTCTATTACCTTTGATCAACCCATAAATTTCATCTGAAACAGCTTTCTCAAAGGTATTGACTAAAAGGTGTAGAGGTGGATTAAAAGTACTTTTATTTTTAACCTGAAAATTGGTTTTAATTTTATGCGCTGTGTCCATCTTTCCATCTTGTCCCCGCTCTTCTCATGGAAAAATATTTCCAAATTTAATTTTCTCGTGTATAAATTTAATCTGACCAAGCAATCTGCCATAATAAAATTAAGCATTGGAACAAAAATGAAATTTTTTTGAAAGAGATTGAAATGTTTCTTTATTATAGGAACATGGATGCAATTGCAAATGTTGTACTCTTTATATGAAAAACAACACCCTCACTAGTTATGTTTAATGTATTTTCTTCTTCTTCTTCTTCTTCTATTTTAGAAGCTGATTCTGTAATTTTAGAAAATGGTATTAGATCTAGGATTCACTTATTTGGGGGAAATTGTCAAACAAAAGGGGTAGTATACTTAGCCAAGTGCTCAACCTGTTTTGCATTTTATGTGAGTAAAACTGAGAGACATGTATGGAAAAGAATATACTAGCACATGTACGACATCAGAAATAGAAACAACAACAATGCCTTTTACAAACATTCTATATGATGTACACAGTTTGGCAAGTTTGTATTTTGTATCTTGAAAAAAGAACACTTAACCCTAGGGGAAGGGAATGGCAAGTAATATTGGAACATAAGGAGCTATTATGGCAGCTTAGATTAAATGCCAATAACACATAGGGACTGAATGACTTTTTATCTATTTACCCATTGTTGAAATTAAATGCATTAAACATTTAATATTTGGATTGTTTTATGAGTTTATTACTGGTTAGGTTAGGTATGTGTTATAGATGTGGGTCGGGTTTGAGTATATTATGTTTTTTACAAGGTTTATTATTCTTTCCAAAGCATATTTGCTCTGTATTTAAATTATAACCAGGGAAGTGTTCTTTAATTATTTATTAGATAATTTATGTAATTAGTAATTGTATTGGGCTTCTGCCTACATCATATGTAAGTTGGAAAAACAGGAAGTTCAAAATTATATTCTGATGAAGTCCTTTCAATAGGATGAAAGAGCTCAATAAGGGATTTTTTAACACAATTACACTGCTGGCGACTGCCTGCTTCCAACATTACTTGTTTATTTTTGGTTAGTTTCTCTTCATAACGTTTTTACCACTTATGTCTGGTTCTGTGCTACAGGAGACACATTTAGGAAAGAATTGAGCATGTGAATTTGATATAGAAAGAATTTCAAAATGGTTATTCAGTGGAATATCTGTGACAAAGGAAAAGGGGAGTATTTATATCAGTTGCAATAAGATCTCCAGGAGTGATAGAAGAGGAAAACTAAGGGGCTACTGGCAAGGGAAGAGGATTACACTGATATGTATTTATATTCAGCCTAAAACCGCTATAATGGAACTTAAGAAAATTCTGGGAAAAATAATTAGCTTTTAGCAGGGAATATTACTTATAGGTGGGGACTAGAATTTAATTTGTAGCAGTAAGGATGTATAAGGGGGCTAAGAAGATAAAACACAACAAAAGAGGGTAGAGTTTTGAAGAAATGTATGAAAATATTTGGTATGGAAGATGTGAATTCAGTAGTGGGAGTTCAGACTAAATTTATATATTATTCCACAAGGCACAAAAACATGGCTAGGGTAGACAGAACTTATATTTCACAGGAACATGTACATTTAATTTAAAGGTTTGGTACAGCATCCAATAGCTATTTCAGATCACATGCAGATAATAACTAAAATAAAATGCAGGGTAATTAAATAAAAAAAATGAGACACTGGCACTTTCCCAACTCTCTGTTAAAAAGAAGTCATTAGGGAAGATATAAATTTCTTCTGAAAATATAGCTAAGGAGTGGGAACATTAAAGTGGAAATTAAAAAATAGTGTGGAAATGAAAGAGAAATATGGTTAAGAAGTAACAAGAATTATTTAGCGAGACTGACAAAGGTTTAGGTATTGCAGAATAGGGAGAGTCTCACAGAACAAGAAGAGGAGCAATTGCAGAATGCTAAACACAAAATAAGGGATTACCTCAATGATATGCATGAATTTAGAAAGACTGCTGTTAAGCAACTGTAGTAACTCCAGAGCACAAAAACTTTTGGCATGACTCAGACAACAGAAAGTAGAAAGGCTTGTTGCCAAGCTTAGGGAGCCTATAAAAAGGAAGATAACCAGAGATCCTGTAGTGGTACTAGAAATATTTCAAAAATGTTATGAAAATCTGTATAAAGTAGAGAAATATGGAAATCAAGAAAATGTACAAATGGAAATGTTTATGGAAGAATTAAATATGCCAAGGTTAGAGGCAGATGAGGCTCAATTACTAACAGTTAGGATAGAAGAAGTTGAGATAAAATGGTGATGTATAACTAATCTACATGAAATTCCCCAGGAATAGATGGTATTCCTGTGGAAGTCTGGCAGCTCGGAGGGAAAAAATTATTAAGATTTGAAAAGTTTTGTTTAATAGTATTTTAAAAGGAGGAGAAGCACCAACTTCCTGAAAAGAACGCAGTGGTGGCTGTAATACCTAAAGAGGGTAAAGATCCATCAGATCTAGCTTCATACAGGCCCATTTCAATCCTAAATCATGATTATAAAGTGTCTGTGTCTATAATGGCTAAAAGAATGGCAAAGGTGATGCTAAGGTTGTTAGATATGGATCAGTATTGTATTGTGTAGAGGAGGCAAACATTTGGCAACATTAATAGAACAACGATGATCAAGAGGGAAGCAGAATGTAAGAAAATGCCACTGTTGTCAGTTGGTCTTGATGCAGAGAAAGCATTCAACAGAGTAAACTAGGATTTTATGAGCAGTGCAATGGAAACATTTGCATTCCATGATAAAATTATAAGGTTGATTAGGAGGATATATGAGGACATTAGAGGCAAGAATTAAAGTGGGTGGGTTCCTTTCTGATAAGCTCTGTTTGAATAGAGGAACCAGGTAGGGGTGTCCTCTTTACCCTTAGTTATTTACATTATATTTAGAACCATTGGCAAGGAAATTCAGGGAAATGTTTTCTGCAGATGGCTAGGATTAAATAATTTTATAATTTTATAGTTTTTTTATTATATGGATATTTAAACCACTTGATTAGATATTATTATTATGGTGACAATATGTGCATCAAATAATAGTTTGATTCAACAATTTATATGTATTTAGTCATTTCACTTTAAGGTTTTTCAAAATGAAAGTCGTGATTTGATATCAAATGGTATTTAAACAGTTTGTAATTAATGGAGTGTTTGTTCTGAAGAAGCTCATGTGCATTAAAGTGAGTGAAAGCGCTTAACAAAGTTACGTTGGTAGTCCTGTGGTTGGATTTATTGTCTCTTTTTTGTTTTGGTGCTCTTTTTATCTTGTTTTGCTTGAGTATATGTGAGTTTCATTTTCTTTCTTTTGTGGCATCATGACTGGGGGCTATTCTTCCCAGGACAGTAACCTTAATTTAACTATACACCCCACACCAGGAGATTCGAGTGGGGTTTCTGATCAACTGGTTTCCATCATTACTGATGCTATTTGTGATGGTTTTACTAGACTATCAGGTTCATCTGGTGACTGTGGCAATCAAGGACTAAGTTCAGGAAGATGTGCTATGTGTGAGGGGGGTGTTTCTGTTTCAGAAACGAGCGTTTCTCACAATGGAAGTCGGCCGTTATGTCCGAGTGAAAGAAATGGGACTTTTACTACAGTTTACAGCTCCGGTGAAGCAGACTTGATTAACAATTTGTTTTCCATCAGTTCTAATCCATTTTGGATGTTAAAGAAGGTGCCAATTCCCTTCAAGTAAGTGACAATGATGCTTGTAACGAGGATCAAGATTTTGAATTGTGCAAAGATAACATTTTTAAATTAGAATGGTTAGCTATTAAGATAGCATCCTTACAGCTTGAAATCCTGTATTTTGAAGAAAACATTAGGCGTGGTTGTGTTCCACAAGGCCTAAGAGTTTTTAAGTTTCCTAACTGTGTCAAACCAGGTGATGCTTTATACAAAGAGCTAGTGGACATGTTTAATGTGACTGGTATTTCTCTCATGAAGTCTTTCATAGCACAATATACCAAAGATATTTCAGAAATGAAAGACGAACTGTAGACTTTGGACAGAAACATTAAGTCTTCCTCTAGTTTTTCTTGCTTCAGCACTTTGTACTGTAGCGCTGGTGTTAAAGTTGACAGACATAAAGCATCAATAGTGGTTAGGAAATGAGGTAAGCTTATTAGAGATTTACAGGCTTACTCTAATGGGTCAGCATATCCGCTTAAATTCAACTACAATGTTCAAAGCAGGAGATATTTTCCATCTACAACTAATAAGACTGTTGTTAATAATACTGACAACAGCAACAACAATTCAAGTGCAGTTGTTGATAATTCTGACTGTTCTGACAATACTGGTAATGGTAATACTAACAGGCATTCTGCACAAGTGTCTAATAACAATAAAGGAAACAACAGCAATGATTGGATCCTTTTTTAGTGGACTCCACAGGGAACAAAAAGACTCCCAAGTGGACACAACAAGTGAACAACAAAAACAACGTGAAAGGGAGGAATCGGAGAAAGAACTGACTTTTGACATAGAAGTGTTGAATTTGACTTGTGATACACTAGACAATGAAGTTATTTCTGTTTTGAAAAAGGGTTTTTCTTTTGTTCCCAATAATGCTGTGAATATTCCTACATTAATTGTGGATTTTAGATTGTACCTCAGGAAATTAAATTTAAGTTTCATCTTTGACAACATTCCTAATGTTCAAACTGTGACAAATGTGTTTAAAAAGAACAGTACTTACAATCCAGCTTTGAATTCTACCATCCAAATGTTTGGTACACTTTGTGAGAAACAGTTTAGAGCTATGAAAATATATATTCTTGACTCTAATTTGCCTGAGGGTGAAAGAAGGGCTATGTTTAACTTAAGTAACAACAATGAAGTTAGAGTTATGAAGGCAGATAAAGGGGGTTCATTAGTAGTTATGAAGACTACATCTTATGAACAAGCTATGCTTACTTTACTTGCTGATGATAACTGTTACAAGGCAGTTAGTAATGAATACATTCTCAACTGCTTTAGGAATTTGGACACTACTTTATTTGATTTATTTTGTGAAGGTAGCATAGATTTTAACATGTACAGGTTTTTACAAGTGGAATACCCTAAAATGGCTGTAATGTTTGGTATTCCCAAAGTACATAAAAATCGTGCTTGCTCCCTTTTAGGCATATTGTATCTGCATCATACTCTAAGATAGAACCCATTTCAGTTTGGCTTGATAACATGTTCAAGCATCTAAGTTTTATTTAAGGGACTCTTGGCATTTACTAGAACTATTAAATGAACTTAAATTGGTAGATGGCTCTTCTACTTCCTTTTCTTTTGCAAGTTTGGATGTCACCTCATTATATACTAGCATTGATCGGGAGGTTGGTTTGGAATACTTGAGGGAATATCTAACTGAGTATACAGTTCTTGAAAATGTTATGGGCAATACTGCTTGCACCCTTATGGAATTAGTTCTTACTAATAATTTCTTCAAATTTGGTCAGAGTTTTTTTCAGCAAACATCTGGAGTAGCTATGGGGTCAAGAGTAGCACCCTCATTTGCCAATATTGTTATGGCCCTTTGGGAAATGAAACATCTTTATGTGTCACCTTTTGTAGAAAACATCTTGTTTTACAGGCGATACATAGATGATTTAATCTTTCTTTGGAAGGGCAGCTATGACAGTTTTTTACTTTTTGTTGAGCATCTTAATCGTAGCACTACTTTTTTGAAGTTTACTATTGCCAGTTTTGGGGACTCCATAGACTTCCTAGATTTACATCTTACTTTTGACATTAACATTTTGCATTTTCAGAGTAAGATTTTTAGAAAGAACGCCTTTGTTAACCAGTATTTACATTATGAGAGTTTACATCCTGACCATGTGAAAAGTGGGGTTGTCAAAGGTCAGTTTATACGACTCAGCAGATTGACCACTGAACATTCAGTTTTTTTAGAAGAAGTAGACAAATTGTTAAGTTTTTTTCAACAACGAGGTTATGACTTGAATTGGCTTCACAGGATTATTCAGGAAGTTATACAACTTCGGGTCACTTCTGCACGTCCAATTTTGGACAACAATGTCATCTGTAAGGTCACATCTCATAGTGTCACGAATGGTGGTTACAAGAATTTCATTTTAGCTTTTCCTATACCTATTTGCAATGAAATGAGTGTAATAAGAAAGATTCTCTTGGAACATTGAAAGGTAATTTTGGGCAATGCAGAATTGGTCAAGATTTTAGGTGACAAACCATTTTTTTGTCACAAAAAGGTAACTAGCATAAAGCACATTTTAGAATTTAAGAAAAATCAGAGTACAAGTTCAGTAGTTAGTTCAGTCGGAAGTTTTTCATGTGGTAAATGTAAACAGTGTAGATACATGAGTAATGTATCCAGTTTAGATTTCAAACATTTAAAAAGAAAGTTTGTTGCTAGAGGGCGTTACTGTTGCAACATGGCCAATGTGGTATATTGTGCAACATGTGACACATGCCAAAAGTTCTATGTTGGGAAAACCATTAGAGCATTAAATAAAAGAATTTATGAGCATTGTTTAGCTATAAGAAAGAAGGATGTCAACAATGCTCTGGCTGTTCATTCCACAGAATGTGTATCGTTTAAGAAATTTTCTTTTTTTGTTTTGGAAAGGATTAACACTGACTTGTTTTCTGATTATTATAAGACACTTTTAGAGTGTAAAGAAAGTTTGTGGCAGATATTATTATTGGCTGACGAACCTCCTGGCCTAAATGGTGCAGCCAACATGAAATGTTTTCTGCAGATGGCTAGGATTAAATAATTTTATAATTTTATAGTTTTTTATTATATGGATATTTAAACCACTTGATTAGATATTATTATTATGGTGACAATATGTGCATCAAATAATAGTTTGATTCAACAATTTAGATGTATTTAGTCATTTCACTTTAAGGTTTTTCAAAATGAAAGTCATGTGATTTGATATCAAATGGTATTTAAACAGTTTGTAATTAATGGAGTATTTGTTCTGAAGAAGCTCATGTGCATTAAAGTGACTGAAAGAGCTTAACAAATTCAAGGATATAATTGGTATAGTAGTCAAGAAAGGTTGGCTTTATTTGCAGATGATATTATTTTACACCTGATAAAACCCGAAAAGGACATTTCAGTGCTGTGGAACAATTTGAGACAATTTTGAGTCTTTTTACGATACAAAATTAATGAAAATGACAAAAACAATAGCTGTAAACCATGTATCCACACACAAATTGGTTGAGCAATACCCATATTTATGGGAACATGATAAAATTAAGTGCTTCAGAGTATGGATTAAAAAGGATTCTGTTGTGGCAGCTATAGATATGTGGGAAGAGACTAAACAAAAGGTAATAAAAAAGCTGAGAAATTAGAAGTTCTGTTTTATGGATATGCATAGCAAAATGCAAGAAGTCAAAATGCTTTTAGTGCCTTTAGTTTTATACACAGGCCAGACATATTTTTATCAAGCAGAGAAGTTGTGGATAGCAATTAATAAAGAGCTGAATGATTCTATCAAGGAGGAGAAGACAGCAACAGTCAAGTGGGATAGGCTGATTCTTCCAGTAGAACAAGGTGCTTTGGGATTACCTGATTTAAAGGGGTATTTCAGAGCTACATACTTAAGGCTCCAATACATAGTGCAACCAGAAAGCTATAACTCAAAGTGGAATGAGATGATAATAAAACAGGGGGGTAGCTCAAGAAACAAGGAGAGACTGAGATTTTGGATGCAGATCCTTAAGGATAATAACAATAACAACACAGAATATTATATTCATAAAGTAGCAGAAAATATTTTAAGAACTAAGCCAACAAACACGGGAATGGAGAAAGGACATTCTGCAAATACAGATAACTGCAATTAGGGATACAGACAATAGGCAAGAGGGGACAGGAATTTCTTGGAAAAAACTGGTAAAGGAGCCAAGGTATTAGGAGCAAATAATTAGAGAGGGGAAAAAGTAATAGGATTGGAAGAAGCCAAGAATTTATTTGGACTTTGGCTAGAGATTGCCTTCCCTATCAAGGCTTGATATCAGAGTATAAGCAAAGAGAAATGCATAAGGAGATCTTAAGTAAAAGACCAGCACTGACAGACATTTTAGTAGACTCTAGAATAGAACCTGCTGCTAAAAAAGGGATAATTAGTACAGCAAATAACATGTTGTGTGATAACTGTAAGAATCAATCAGATTAAGTTAGAAAAGATTGGGAAGACAGATTGGGTAAGCAATTCATAATGGATCAATGGGAGATATATGTATGTGTCCCAAATATGCAACAAAGTCTAGAAGATTTTGGATCTTTGCTTGGAAGTGTTTACACGGGTATTTTTATACCCCAAGTAGATTCCAAAGAATTTTTCCTCAGGTAGATAGCACATTTTGGAAGTGTGATAGGGAAGAAAGAGGTAATTGAATATCAAACTGTATTCACTCTGTATTGTTCTCATTCATGGTATGTATGTAAAATTGTTTATTCTTCTGTGGAGCTTTTCTCTTTGGGTCTCCACTGAAAAAGGGTTCTAGCTCAGTCGGACTTTCCAGGTAAACAAATGTCAAATAAAATAATATAAATAAATTCATAATTGGGAACATATTTTTGGGAGGAATGTAATGAGTTGGCAGACTTTAAAAATTCCCTGCAGACTACTCTTATTAGAAATACTGGGTGAGGAAATTAGTATAACTAAGGAAATTATGTTTTTCAGAATTGCCTAGACATAGTAAGGCCATGCTGAGTCTAACTGTGGCAGCTGCTAAAAAAGCAATTACTAGAAAATGGAAATCAACATCTAAACCAGCTGTACTAGAAGCAGTAAATACAGTAACAGAGATAAAAACAACTAGAAATGGGATCTTCAGAAAAGGGTATGAGTAAATTACATAAAAAAATGAGAACTGTGGAAAAATACATGCAGAATAACATTTTGGAGGAGGATTGAAATTTAAAAGATGGGCTGATATGAATGAGCTATGTAATGTTTGACTGTCAATGACTAGGTAGATAAGTGTTGTATAATGTTTGCAACTAAAAATATGTCAATATGCTTCGTTTTCATTTATATAAATGAATGATTACTTATGTCATAAGTGATAATTTAATAAAGCTGTTTCTTGTTTAAAATGATGTACACCCTTTTCCTAGAGTGACCAAGGTTCCTGCCTTGAGCAGGTTCTTAGTGAGGTAGCTTAAGGCGGTGGGCTTTATAGATCTTCACAGACTAGAAGGGCCTTCGCATATAAAGTTTTCTTGTTACTCCAGCAGACATCATTTTTTTTCGCCAATAGATAAGATGAATGTATCATGTCCACCTTTTTTGTACCAGTTTTTAACTGGAACAATAGCTGTATTAGATCATGCCCCACTAATAAGCATAATTACATTTATGGCTGATGCTGCAGGTAGAGTGCAGGGAATAAACATAACATACTATAGAAGCCTTAATTTTAAATAGTGGTTAGTCCAATTGTATATCCCATAGAGAAGGACAAGAATCAATGATTTTCTATGGAGTCATATAAGAGAGTTTGTTAGGATAAAAAAGCTTGGGCAGGAAATAAACTGGAAGACTTAATGGAACATATACAACTCTGGGTACAAGTCTTAGACCATGGGAATGAGGGGTGGGAAGCAGACTACATTAAGATTAGGTCTCAAGTAAATGGTACAATGGAGGCTCCAGCTTAGGGAATATTAAGTGCTTTGAAGCTCAAATATTTTACATACTCCTCAGAACCACAGAAATCATTAGTGGCAAGAATGAAGTTGCAAAGAGCAGACGGACTACTAGTAGTGGTCAGGCACCCAGTAATTAATATATTAGAGAAAAATACAATGAAAATTCTGGTCACTTTTAGACATTATTATAGTAATCTTTCTGACAAAAGGAAGGTCACCCAAGAGAGGGACAAACAGATAACTCAATTTGTACAGGAAGTTCATGTGAAGCAACTCTCTGAGGCCCAGGGAAAACGTATAATGGGCTCAATAACCAAGAGAGAGTTAATGGAAGTGGTGAGATCCATGAAAAAGGTAAATTTCCTGTCTGTAATGCCTTCAATGGTAAGTTTTATAGGAGTCCAGGAGAGTTTTATGGTGGATCTTCTCAAGTTAGCAAACATTATATCAAAGGGGAGAGCTCCTCCACAGACATGGGAACAGCCACTGATCTTAGTGATCTCCCAAAGATGGCAAAAACCCATTAAAAATAAAATGCAGGGTAATGAAATAAAAAAATGAGACACTGGCACTTTCCCAACTATCTGTTAAAAAGAAAGGAATTTAAGGAGTGGGTAGTGGAAATTATTCAAGAGTCATTAGAGAAGATATAAATTTCTTCTGAAAATATAGCTAGGGAGTGGGAACATTAAAGTGGAAATTAAAAAATACTGTGGAAATGAAAGAGAAATATGGTTAAGAAGTAAGTTAAGTTTTATAGGAGGCCAGGAGAGTTTTATGGTGGATCTTCTCAAGTTAGCAAACATTATATTAAAGGGGAGAGCTCCTCCACAGACATGGGAACAGCCACTGATCTTAGTGATCTCCCAAAGATGGCAAAAACCCATTAAAAATAGTTTCAAATAGGAACATTTCAGTACTAAATATGAACTATACAATTCTTATGCCAGTGAGTCCGCAACAAAACTCAAGACGGTTACCAGCCTTCATTCATCACGATCAAGCAGGGTTTGTCCAAGGCAGACAATACGAATAACCAAAAAAGAAACTGGTAAAAAGACAAACCAAACGGAACTGGAAACAATAAGAATAGACCCAAGATAATGTTCACCGTTTATTGTAAGCGCTTTCGGCTTAGTCCTTACTAAGCCTTCTTCAGACAAACAGTGAATACTACATTACTAACAGATTATATACATTCATTACTTAATTGATTATTACTAATTAAAAGGGCGATGATCAGTAACTATAAATTTTCTTAAAATACAGACCAAATATAACCTTTAAAAATATATGTAACCTTTAAAAAGGTATAGAAACCTCACCACTTTAACAGAAAGTGACTGCATCAATTCATATACATTTATATAGTAATTCATAAATTCATATGCTTAATATTATAAATACATTGAATTATACATCCCTAATCGGAAACAAACTGCTGTCGATGGGATGTATATGTTCTTATAATATATGAATTATTATACTTGATAAATTAAAATCAACGTGAAATCAAAAATACCACACAAACCAGGCTTAAACGCATTACTTGTTTAAATATTCATCAATAAGTGAATATTTGTTATTAATTAAACCATGCAGTTTATGATGTACATATTAATTTATAACCCTAACCATCCTAAACATTATAGATATACAAATATGTTTATAAATATTCAAATATTATTACTAGTGTATGTGGAAAAGTTTAAAAATTTTCAAAGATTTTTAAAAATTTTTCTGAAAATTTTCAAAAATTTTTTCAAAAAAAGTTTTAAAAAAAAAAAAAAACGTTTTGAAACAATATTCACACATCTATCTATTTAATGACAGTAATTTTAACATACATTTAATTGACATAGTTTCATTTAAACCAGGATATGACTGTGCATTTGTCGAAATTTGCCATTTTAACTCATCTAGTTCTAAATTCAATTGCCAATATCTACTAACTAGATGAGTTAAAATGGCAAATTTCGACAAATGCACAGTCATATCCTGGTTTAAATGTAACTATGTCAATTAAACGTATGTTAAAATTACTGTCATTAAATAGATAGATGTGTGAATATTGTTTCAAAACGTATTTTTTTTTTTTTTAAAGGTTTTTTGAAAAAAATTTAGAAAATTTTCAGAAAAATTTTTAAAAATCTTTGAAAATTTTTAAACTTTTCCACATACACTAGTAATAATATTTGAATATTTATAAACATATTTGTATATCTATAATGTTTAGGATGGTTAGGGTTATAAATTAATATGTACATCATAAACTGCATGGTTTAATTAATAACAAATATTCACTTATTGATGAATATTTAAACAAGTAATGCGTTTAAGCCTGGTTTGTGTGGTATTTTTGATTTCACGTTGATTTTAATTTATCAAGTATAATAATTCATATATTATAAGAACATATACATCCCATCGACAGCAGTTTGTTTCGATTAGGGATGTATAATTCAATGTATTTATAATATTAAGCATATGAATTTATGAATTACTATATAAATGTATATGAATTGATGCAGTCACTTTCTGTTAAAGTGGTGAGGTTTCTATACCTTTTTAAAGGTTACATATATTTTTAAAGGTTATATTTGGTCTGTATTTTAAGAAAATTTATAGTTACTGATCATTGCCCTTTTAATTAGTAATAATCAATTAAGTAATGAATGTATATAATCTGTTAGTAATGTAGTATTCACTGTTTGTCTGAAGAAGGCTTAGTAAGGACTAAGCCGAAAGCGCTTACAACAAGGCAGACAATAACTTGATAATGTGATTAAAATAATATTCTTGTTAAGAAATGCAGACGGGGGGAAAAATCCCCCTGCAATACTCACTTTTGACACTTGAAAAGGTATTCAATAGAATAGAATGGGAATTCCTATTCCAGATGTCAAAAAGGTTTGGGTTCCCCAAAAAAAAAGAATCAATTTGCTGCATATGTTCATAGGTTCATAGGTACTGACTAATCTATTAATCCTTAAGGATCTTTAGAAACTTAGCCATACAATACCATGAAGTTCCTAGCCCATGTATTTTAAATACAAATAACAGGGCTTATATCAAACATAGAGAGACTTTTGTTTGACCCCTTTCAAATGTAGTGGAGAACTCAACAAGACTGTCCCATCTCCCTGATCTTGCTTTATACTTGGAACCACATATACATAGACTATGAGCATTGGAAAGGACCAGATATGACAGCAGACACAATTATGTGCCATTATATGCAGACATAGGAATAACTAGGCCATTTGGAGCCCATGGCAAGATCCTCATTTGTGTACTCCCCTACACACACACACACACACACACACACACACACACACACACACACTTACCAGGAAAAAAAAACTTGTGCAGGGGTAAAACCTGACAGTTTGAAGGGGAAAAAAGCCTTGATGACAACTTCCCAGACTTCAGACTACATCCTTTAGAAAATGCATAGTAGTGCAAAACATATTATTCTAGCAACTTTCTATGTTTACAAAAACAACCAATATTTTAAACTTTGTTCCTGATGTGATTCCCCCTAACTTGAAGTCACTAAAATGACACACATTTGAGTTACAAACTTCATATCCTTCAGAGAATGCATGTTAGTGCAAAACACATTATTCTAGCACATCTCTGTGTTTATAACAGCAATATTTAAACGTTGTCTCTAATCTAATCATCCTCACCAGCACCAGCTTCATGTCATCATTACTAAATAATGAAAAGACGTTTGGGTTTCAAACTTCATCCTTCAGAAAAAAGTACATAGTAGTGCAATACATATTATTTTAGCAACTTTCTAAGTTTATAATAACAGTAAGCCTTATTTTTCACTTTGTCGGTGTGATTCTCTCACACCCAGCTTGAACTAAATAATGACAGACATTTAAGTTTCTGACCACATATCCTTCAGAAGATGCATATCAGCTTAAGTTTATAACAACATTTTAAACTTTGCCCCTGAGCTCACCCCCCCCACACTTCAAGTCACTAATATTGAAGAGCATTTGACTTGCATCACTGTCATGCTGTTTCAAGAAATGAATAATTAAACAATGTCATTGTTTAGTCTTGAAGCTATGAGCATTTAAATACGGGAGTTTCATTCTTTATGCCCTGTTTTCCTTTTGTGGCACCTTTTTCATTTTCTCTCATTATCTCCTAAATCAGCCCCCCATCATCTCTTGTAATAAGTTGTATTCAGAGCTTTGCAATACCTCAACCTGATTATTAGCATGTTTAACAGCTCTCATTACTTCTTCCATGCACAATATTTGGTGTTACTCATACCTCTCAACTGTACAGATTTTTGCAGAATATCCAGATTTTTGCCTCATATTCTTGGTCTATTTTTCATAAAATTATGGTTTTCTGGCAAATTAGTGGCAAATCATTAAAGACTGAAGCTTGAAAATAAAGACAGACATTTGAATTTCAGAGTTCATACTCTGCAGAAAATGTCATGCTATTGCAAAACCTGTTATTCTATCATCTTTCTAAGTTTATAAGAGCAATATTTAAAAATTGTCCTTATTTTTGGGCCTTTGTGCCACTTTTATTTGTGGCTTGTCCAGATTTCTTGCTCTAAGAGGTTGACAGATATGGGTGTTGTCCATTCTGTTCTACCACATGCCTATCTCAAGTTCCAGGTTGCACAGAACCATCTGCTTATAGCAACCTCAAAATCTTTTTCAGACCAGTCAAAAATGACTAAAATCCTCATACCTAGTGTACTTTGTAATTGTGTCATATTCCTATGTAAATTGACAGTTACTCCACAAAACATGTACATAATCATTCTGGTTATAACTTCCACTTTGGCAGATTTAGTATTTGGTAGGCTGGTCCACTCCCACCATTACCAATAATTATACAACTTATATATTGACGTACGTAGCTTGCAATAACATGCAGATTCACTGATAATGCCCATTCCCCATCCAAATCTGTGACTTATTCAGAAGTTTTATGACAAAGCAATTCAAATAGTTCTAATGTTCAGCTCAGACGGGGCTTCTCATTTTGATTAAAGTAAATGAAATTCATGAAAGATGATCTCTGCCCAATGACAAACACATTTCACAGAGTACAGTTAAAAAAATTCATAGTCCTACAGTCAAAAAAAGCAATAGTATACATTGGTTCTTCCCAAAGCACAAACAACAGCATTAATCTGCGGTGCTAAAAAGCCCCAAACTAAATACTTATTTAGTGGGATAAGAGCAAATCCACCATAGCAGTAATGAATATTAATATATCAAGCTAGCAGCCAACTGCCAAAGCTGTTCTGCTGGCCTGCAGCCCACCCAGCCCTGTGCCATCTCCCCTTGTTTCTTTAGTTAACTTACCTGGGCTAACCACCAGGTATATTTTTGCTTGTGGTAGTACGGACCCGTGGTGAGCTAGTGAGATATATATATATATATATATATATATATATATATATATACACACGTGTGTGTGTGTGTGTGTGTGTGTGTGTGTGTGTGTGTGTGTGTGTGTGTATATATATATATTTTTTTTTTTGGGTGGGGGACAGTTAATAGAAAATGTGAGGGAAAAGGCATGGGATAGGGTGAAAGAGGAATTCCGACTACAGGCATAGGTCAGGATGAAAGAGGAATTCCAATTCCAAGGATGAGACTGTGTAAGGTATCATAGTTTGACTGCACAAGTAAAGAAACTAAAGATATATACAGTGGAAAAAAACAGACAGACTGGATTTAATAGAATGATTACTTGAAGCTAAGAATAGTTACTTTCACATAAGGCAACGTTCAAGTCAGAACAGTGACAATCATTAAATTAACAGTAAGTAAGACCTTAATGTTCAGACAGTAAGACATAACTTTGTTCACTGCTGTTGCTGTTCAGAGTTATATGTCAGAACAGTAGACTGGAGTAACAACACCTTTTCTTTTCTCGTTCTGTCTTTTCATTTTAGTTAGTTCTTTCAGTTAGTTAAACCACAGCCTGTATAGTGTACTAACTGCACACAACATCCATATATTCTAACCTTATATCTTATTCTCTTGGTAGCCTTTGCCTATCCCATCACCATAAACTGGAAGTTAATGTTAATTTGTATTTTCTGTTGACCAAGACATCTGTCAAACAAAGATTGCTTGTTTAGACAGACTAACAATTACAAATCATAACTTCTTATTTTCCTTCTCTGGATTTTATCTAATCTCCCTACACATCTCTTGTATTGTGATTTATTGTCTAATTAAATGTCAGTGCAGTCTGAGTGTCATCCCACTCCATAAAGGTGGTAGCTCCTCAGACATATCCAACTATAAACCCATTGCCATTCTTTCCCCACTAGCCAAAATAATGGAGATATGTGTACATAAGCAACTAATGCAATACCTTACACAGAATAACTTACTATCCAACTCCCAGCATGGTTTCAGGCCATACCACAGCACCACATAAGCCCTCCTTTCCTTTACTACTGCCATAAACCAAAACAGTAATGACAATATGCTAACCTCCACCCTCTTTCTTGACCTGTCAAAAGCCTTTGACATGGTCAACCATGAACTTCTCATTCTTTCACTAAAATCTATTTCCCTCAGAAAGCCTGCTATCCAGTGGTTCCAGTCCTACCTGACTGGTAGACAACAGGCAGTACCATGGCAGGGCAAACTCTCCAGCCAGCTACCTCTCACACTTGGTGTCCCTCAAGGGTCCATACTAGGTCCAGTACTCTTCTCTATTTTTATCAACAACCTTCACACTTCTGTCCCTAAAGCTACCTGCATTCATTATGCAGATGATTCCTCTTTGATCTGCTCAGCCACCTCCCCATCCGAACTGCAAACCTTAACCCAACATCCATTTAAAACTATAGAGAACTGTCTCACCAACGAACGCCTACTTCTGAACCCCAATAAAACTAAACTTCTACTCTTCTCCCCCACTAGTAGATCTACCACACTTTCATTCTCTGTCACATCTAACAATGGTACCACTATTTCCCCAGATAATCACACCAAACTGCTAAGGGTTATCATTGACAATAATCTCGAATTTGACCTACAGGTCAACAAAACCATACAGGCCATCAATAAGAAGCTTGGATCGCTGTATAGAAACAAGACATTTTTAACCCCACTGGCCAGAACTGCAATCACCCAATCACACCTACTCTCTACTCTTTTATATGCCTCACCTGTACTCTCAAACCTCAACAAATCCGAACTAGGTAAGCTGTCCCATAGCTACAATCATATTGCCAATTTCGTCACTGGCTCCACCTATAGAACCCACCACTGCCAGAACCTTAAACAACTAGAGTGGTTAGAACTGCCCAGCTTAATTTAATTCAATCAACTCTTAATAGTGCACAAAATTTTGTACCACCCTGAGGATACCCCCTCACTTAAAAATATTATTAAGCCATATAGCAACCTAAGATTTCTACCGTCAGCCGATAAACTACTGGTCCAAACCCACAAAGCTAATAACTCTGCTGGTGAATCCCTGTTTGCCAACTCAGTGGCAAAACCTGGAATTCATTGCCAAACTATATAACCCTACAATCCTCCAAAAGTCTCTTCAAAAAAACCTCAAACAGTATCTCAAAGTGAATTGGCTATGCCCATGCACCAACCCTGATTAAGTTATAAACTAAAAGTATATTCTGTAATTATCATAACTTGTAACTATTTTACCAAGATCTGCTTCCAGTCTGGTGTCTCTTACTTTTAATTGTGTCTGTCCATGAGAATTGTGAGTCCCTACTAGGGAACACTACTAAGCCATTGCACATAATCACTTTGATTTTATAATTGTTTGCTAACTTCTGTGTAATCTATGTAAGTTTGTCTCTGTGGAGCTTTTTTCCCCGATCCAGTCGGACTATCCCGGTAAACAAATGCAAAATAAATAAATAAATAAATAAATCTTTGATACTAAATGAACAGTGGCTTTAACTTAACATGCCAAACTTTGATTTTTATAGCATGGCATGAACTAATCTTCTGTAGTTTCAGGCTCACAGACTTCAGACGGTACCTGTCTCTGTGGTGTAGTCATCTGAGACATCCAAGCTGCACATTTATTTCCACACTAGCATTTTTTTCAAGTTTCTTTTTTCAAGTCAATTAGACATAAATTATGTACTTTCTGTTCTAGACACAAGTGGATATTTAAGCACTATATCTAACATCAGTAACTTAATATCCTGTAGAAGGACTTGTGCCAGCTGGAAAACTCATTTAATGGCAAAACCTATGTTGGTCCAGTAAATGGTATTTAGTCATGTCTGTGTTCCAGTGTGTGAAGCCAGAGAAGGTTCTAAAAGACAATCATTAAGTGAAAACAGTGTGCATAATATTGGTCAAAATACACAAGACTGAAGCAGGCAATTTAAAGAAGGTGTGGGAAAGAGATTTTGAAAAGCAGTTAACACAGGAAACATTGGAAAGTGATAAGTAATGGGCATGTAAACATCTCTATAAAGTACTGATTTTTGCTTGGCAATACCTTCATGAAGATTTTTGCAGTCCAATGAGACTGTTAAGAATGCATCCAGAAGCAAAACTCTAACTTGTTGGTAATGTAGGAAACTGCTTGTCAGGGGCTGGAATCTTATTTTTGTCGAGTGTAAGAAATTAAGAAAGTTTAAAGATGATGTCCAGATTTTGCTGGGACATCTATATCCTAATAAATTACAAGCTGAAACACCTTTAGTATCGGGAGCCTAGTGTCAGTGTGAGGACTGGTCTTAGGATGAGCAGGCTTTGTTGGAAGTTATAATCCTAATTAATTGTTGAGAAAGATATTAGAAGATGGAATAAACATGTCCCCACATGTGGCAGTGGAGCCAAGCAAGTTTATCTCTGATTTATGCAAGCAAGAGATGGCAATAAGGGAAACCAGAATACAAGAGAGGTTAACTCAGAATGGGCATTAAGGATATGATTTCAGTCAGAATTTGCAAATGTAAGAAGTTAGAAAGATGGGTGTTTCAAAGTAAAGAGACTAGCTTATCTTACTGTATGTTATTATTTCAATCCTGATTGCTGGAAATATGTAAATGGTTATTCTGGTTTTGATTAAACTGTTCTGTGAATTTTTCCTTATTACATGACTTGAAATATATGTAAAATAAGTAAGAAGTAAACACATAATCAAAATGTGAGTATAAAAACAGGACAACAAAGTGTGGTTTGCAAACTGCTTTATATTTGTGGACATCTGTATTAACGTGGAATAAAGTTTTCTCTTCCTAGTCTTCATAGGTGCCTCACAACAGCAGGAGCCACTTTGAAACCTTCTTTCCCCTTCATGCTGCTGAGCATCTGCTGCTCTGTGTAAGGTAAAATATTGATTCTTTGGCATTAACTGTTTTGTGATGTCTTTTCTGTTGCCATAACTGCTTAAAATCATGCAATATTTGGTGATTATTCTGTTGCTTTATCTGCTTTAGGTCATATAGTATTTTGTGATTATATTGAGATGAATATTGCTTGCATATGCAGTCTCTGGTGTACTTTTTCTCGCGACTCTAGTTTTGTGAATATTTAAAGTCTATTTTCCCTGTCGCAGGAAGCTTCAGCACCTTATGATCACGGGTAGCTTAGCGTTTGAATTGTACTCATCTTATTTCTTGTTTTTTAATGAAAGAAAACAGCAAATGTGAATATATACCAATTAGGTTTCTTGTTGCAAGGAGCACCAGCACCTTAACTTCACATTTAGATGTATCTGTAGTATTTTCACTGTAATTTCTTGGTGTAGTACTAAAGTAAAAGGAAGAACTATTGCCTGAAAGTGTACCAATTGTTCTTGTCCTCAGTATCCTGACTTTCTGTTTCCCTGCTTTGTGAATTATTGCCTTGTGTATGTCTACACTGTGCTGCTGTTAACTACTGTTGTTCTGCATTACTTTATGCATAGGTGTAAACACTGCTGTGTTCTTAGCTAGCTATGTGTGTAAGACACTCATACAATGGAAATTAATGCTAGGTATACTACCTCTGCCTACCTGTATTATTTTTTTTCTCTTTACCCATGGTATTTTTGTCTCTCGCTCTTTTCCTGAATTACTTGCTCATAACTAATCTCCCTCCTCTCTGTTTTTATAGCCCTAGTGGATTTTTCCCTGCAGTTTTCTCCTGGCCACACTACAGGAAACACAGGTTTGAGGACCTTAACAGATACCCTGCAACTCTAACTATTGGTCCGGAAGCCACCATTTTAAGCTTAAAATAATACCACTGAAGTATGTGTCCCAGTAAATAACTGCTACATAAACTAATCTTTTAATTAATGCTAGACTTTATAAGCACAACAAGAATTTAGTGTTTTTTTGCTAGTCACCACGAAAAGCAGATGCCAGCAGCTCCTATCCTTTCTCTTTGGTTACCCACTATCCTCATACTGTTTCTGTATATATTCTCCTGTTCTGTACTTTACCCTTCCCTGAATTCATTTCTAGCCTCATTCATAACTGCCTTTCCTAGTGCACCTGCCCTATTTTATTGTCTTCAGACTCTTACATATTAATGTTTTTTTTTGCCCTGCTTTTAGCTGCTAGTAATACTTCTCTCTCCCCCTCCAAAGCCCCTCTCTTATTTTAACCATATAGCACTGGGTTTGCTTTAAGTAAATCTACTTGTGTAGCTTGAGGCCAGTGTCCTTTTGTAAGCTTACTTCTGCTCATATTTTATTTCTTTCTATTTTATTTCTGGTAATTATACCTTTAGAAGCTTTATATCCTTGTCTCTCACGCTAGTTTTTCACTATCTTTTTCTGATTGTTTCTATGACTTCATCTTGACCAGGGTGCTAGCCCTGCTCCGTTCACCCTCGTTACGCTCGGGCTCACTTTGGTCCCCTACCCTACCCCCATTCCCACTCACCCCATAACAATTACCTTTATACTTAACTATCCCTCCCCTTCCTGTCCCACTAGCCACTACAATTCCACTTCCTGCCTATTGCCACAACCACCTTATTAATCTGTAAATCTTGTCAACACCACTTCCTCTGTACCACTGTCTTTACCTACTCTATCTGACCATATTTTATTCCAACATGTATTATTTTCTAATATCTTCTACATTACTCCTTATTCTCTCTATCTCCACCACTTACCACTCCAATCTCTCTGACCCACTCTTATGTTCACCAACTTCTCACTCATACAACATATATCCAACTACTTCATCTTTTACTATCTCCCCTAATCTCTTTACTACCTCTACCTCAAGTCTATATAAACTATCCATAATACAGATTTTTAAACCTTCCCATTATACAAACTCCATCTAGCATCTACTACACACTCTCTCCTCACTAAAATCCTACTTTGTTCTTGAGATATCCGTCCCAACCCTGGCCCCTCTTCTCTCCCCAAAACTATCTCTACACTGCCCCCATCTTACTCCTCTAACAGTCACCAACCTCAGTCACAACAATCATCTCCATCCAAATACTTAACTAATAACTCATTGAATATTCAGAGTCTAGCAAATAAAGTCACTGAGCTGCACTCATGGATAGCTCTCAATACCCCTCACATCCTCTCCCTATCTGAAACCTGGCTCAAGCCACAAATCTCAAATAGTAAAATACTAGCACCAGGTTATAATATCTTCCGATCTGATAGACCTGTAAAAAAGGTAGTGACATGGCCATCCTCTACTCAAACAACCTTAACCTCTCACCATACCCTTCCCCAATTCCTGACTTCCTACCAGCTGAAATCATCGTCCTTAACTGCCACCTGAATCCCCACAAAAAACTTGCAATTGCCTCTATCTACCTTCCTCCTGGTAACAATCTGCCCATTCTTGAAAACATCCTATCCTGGTTCTCCCAGAACATACCATATGAAACACTTATCCTTGGTGATGTCAACATTGATTGATCCAAACTCACAACTGACTCCCCCCAACTCAGTATCCACCTACACGGCTTCCACCAACTTATAACATCCCCCACTCGCTTCCATAAAAATTTCACTTCCAGCTCCATCATATACTGGATCCTTACCAATTCCCCCCACCCATACCACAATCCCACCACCTTCCCTGACTCCATCAGTGATCATCTCCCTACCACCATCTTAAGACACTACTCCCATATTCCTACACCCCACCTTATCAAAGACTGTCGACTTTCAATTCATCCCAATTTAACTCCATTCTCCACAACATAGATTGGTCCATCCTAAAACACCTCCCCCTAAACGATGCTGTAAGCACTTTCAATAGCATCTTCATGAATACTCTAAACTCCTTAGCTCCCTCTAGGAAGATCAGAGTAAAATCAAACCATGCTCCTGGGCTCTCCAAAGAGACTAGGTCCCTTATGAAACAAAGAGATTGTGCTTAGAAAACCTGGACTAAAACTAAACAACCACCTTTTCTTCAAAAATACAGGCAACTGAGGAACCTTGCAAAAAACATACAACTAATGACAAAAAGTTATACTATAGCTCTGCTCAGCTTAACAACAAATCCAATCCTCAAAAATTTTGGTCAACTCTCAACAACATCCTCTAGCCTGGAAAGCCCTCTAATCCCTACCCATACCCTAACTCTTCCTCTCAGGAAACAGCTACCCTCCTGAATAAACACTTTATCTCTTCCATCCAAAATCTGGTAATCCCTAAGCCAAACTCTACTTTGACACCCACCCATCCAAGTCCCACTAACACAACTTTGTTTTCTTTTGAGCCAGTTCCCATTACTTACATCAAATCCCTACTACTCAAGCTAAAACCTTACTCTCCTTCCACTGACAATCTATCTCCTACATTCCTCAAACTTGCTGCTGACTCAATTGCCTATCCTATATCTATACTAATTAATCAATCTATTCTGGAATCAACTGTCCCCACCCTTTGGAAATCTTTCTTCACTATCCCTCTTCATAAAGGTGGAAACTCCACTGACCCCTCAAACTACCGACCCATTGCATTCTGTCCCCCCTCTCCAAGATATTAGGAAAATGTATTCACTCACAGCTTCTCAATCACCTCCTCACACACCACTTACTTACCCCTACTCAACCTGGATTTTGTCCTCATCACAGCACCACCACTGCCATCCCCTCCTTCACACATGTCATTGCAGAGGCCCTAGACAACAATAAACTCATTTCCTGTCTCTTCCTAGATCTCTCTAAAGCCTTTGATACTGTCTCTCATCCTCTACTACTATCCAAACTCACAAATCTTCTCCTATCCCCCTCCGCACTTGCCTAGTTTAATAGTTAACTATCCGGCAGGGAACAATCTGTCAAATGGCTCTCATCCTATTCACCTTTCCTTCCCATCTCCACTGGTGTTCCCCAAGGCTACATCTTGGGACCCCTTTTGTTTAACATCTTCACCAATTATCTTTAAACCTCATGCAAAGAATCCTCCCTTATTCAGTATGCCGATGACTCCACACTTATATCCATCTCAAATAACATTCCTGAACTACACTCCCTGACCCAACAGGCCCTACTATCCACTGAACAATGGCTCTCTCACAACCTATTTATCCTAAATCCCAAAAAGACCGAACTCCTACTTTTCCTTCCCCATTCTCTTTCTCATCACAAAACCTCCTTTTTTATTACATCTTCTAATAATACAACTATCCAACCTGACACCGACACAAAACTCCTAGGGGTTATTATCGATGATGAACTAAAGTTCAACCTACACATACTCCAATGTATAAAAAAAACAAACCAGAAACTAGGTCTGCTATATCAGAACAAAAAATTCCTAATCCCTGAATCTAGACTTACACTGGGCCAGGCACTCCTCCTCCCCTCCCTCTTATACGCCACCCCAGTTCTTACCAATATCCAGGCCTCCACTCTAAACAAACTCCAACAGACTTACCATAAAATAGCCAGATTCATTGCTAACTCCCCATACAACTCACACCACTGCATTTCTTTAAAGTCTCTTCAATGGCTTGAACTTCCCTAATTTCTGCTATCTTATCAATTTCATATGCTACATGCTATTCTTTATAAACCCTCCTTCTGTCCATCTCTATCTTCCTTAGTCTCCATCTACATCCCATCCTGGACCATCTGTACTTCTAACCAACAATTACTTGATATCTACCACTCAAAAAGATCAATAGGCAAACTTCTCTACAAACACTCCCTTGCCCATGCTTGGAACAAACTTCCCCTTGATTTACATTCAATCTCCCACACCTCATACTTTAAAAATGAACTAAAAGCTTATTTTCTCAATTCCAGAACCTGCCCTTGCCATGACCCTACCTAGTCTTCCTTCCCTTTATGTACCCTCAAAAGGACCCTACTTAGTACCTCATTACACCTCTCTCTCCAATATCTACTATGCATTTGCATAATTTTATACAAACAAAAAATGTTTATTGTTGACATATTGAACTATATCAATGTAGAATTGTTACTTAGCTTCTTTTTAATGCAACTTTAACTTTATGCATGTAACCCAACATATGTGAATATTTTGCTATAACTGCTATTATATCAATATTGTTTAAAACTGTACTTGTTTAAAACGTATTACTGGAGCTTTTCTCCTCGTGTCTCCACTAAAAATGGGCCACAAGCCCAGTTGGACAAACCCGGTTAACAAATGTCAATAAATAAATAAAATAAAAAGAACTAGAGGCAGAACACGAATAACAGTGCTGAGATATGCTTCTCTGAATGAGACCCTACCTGCTCCTCACCGGAGAAGGTCATTCTAAAGGTTAATACATTTGTTGACTACTTATATATCTGTGCTCTTAAAGATCAACTGACAGTGAATATGTACATATCTGTTTTCTTGCCTAGTTACTCTGCTACATGGGGATATTGAAAGCAGTTTTGCCTTTTACCCCATCCACTTTCCATAACATTTGTTCTCATAGAAAAAACTTTTATATCCCATGTATATAATACAAATCCTTTCCACAAACCTTAGTGAACTAAAGATGCATCCAGACACCATTCCCATGCTCTTTCTCTTAGAAACTTGGCTAAAGTCTTCAAACCTGATACCCCTTAACCTCTTGATGACTACAGAGTATGCCCATAGGTGCACAGAAACATTCTGTGGAGTGCAGCTAACTACTATAAAACAAAAACACCCCTCTACTACTTTACAACCTTTCCACAGTGTTAATATTAAAAGTACCAATGCATTCCTTATTTCTGTAACCCATTTAAAATGGCATAGAGGGACTCAGAAATATTCTCAGTTATTTATTCCTAGTTCAGGCAAACCTGACTGCATTCATATTGAAGATTACTTAAACGGGCTAGGTTCTAAACATTCCTCTGTCATCTCTCTGTTTAAAGAATTCAAAGTACTTCATATTATAAAATGCAGCCAGTTCTAATTTACCTAAGTAGGTTCTTTAGCTAGATACTTAAAAACAGTTCTGAAAACCTCTGTTACATGGATGCTTTATGTGATAATACTTAGCCATCTCCATGTTGTTATGTATGAGTCAATCATTCATATTATTATTTCCAAAATGCTCAAGCTTTTCAACAAGTGAGTACTCCTTGATGACATGTCTTCTATTGAACTGGGTCCAGTTTTTAACTGAATATGATCAGCTCTAACTTCAAAAACTTTCCCTCTATTCTTCTAGCTAATCAGAATCACCATGTCTCCCCCTCCTTTCATAGACTATGAAGCTATAACACTAAATAACCCATTGCAAATCAGGGTTGCAGAAGCATTTTTGAAATTCTTCCTGAACGTCCAGATTGCAGCACCACCCTTTCTAAACGTGGCACATGCCCCATCCCTACCCACCATAGACAAACCAATTCAAATTATTGCAGAATCAAACATAGTCTTTTCAGTTGCCAGTTCCTCTAAATAATTTGGCCTTACCCTAGATATCTTACCTTTCATATATGTATATCAGATGTATCAAAATGCACCAGCTGCAATTTAGGACAGGCCTCCTGGACTATCAGTCTTTTGATATTTAATGTATGGTGCCTTCTACCTACTCTGACCTGTGGTCTCCTGGCTTGGTATAGGTCTATATCCAATACATGTACTAAATGGAGAGATATATGATAATATACAACATTCCATGCTCTTGGCTCACAGAGTCACACAAAAATGACATCAAATTCTATTATTATTTGGCTCTTCCCTCAATAATGGAGACAACACTCTTGTCTGATGTAAATCAAAAAGATTATCTGTACATGAACTCCCACAGCAATACATAGGTTCATAGGTGTGTACTAGGCTAATGGCCCTGGAGCCTTTACAAACCTAGCCCATAGGATTACCTTGACATTGTGCCACCTGACCTTAGTTCCCAGTGCCTCTGTCGAGTAGAGCCACTGGAGTGATCCCCGGGGTGAATTTTCTATTTCCCATCCACTCATCAAGGATTCTCTTGAAGAGAGCCAGTGAGGTGCTCTGTCTGACATGTATGAGAAGACTATTCCATAGTGAGGGCAGTCTCTGCGTTATGAACCTGTCCCTCTAGCATGATCTGTTGATTGTGGTAATGAGGTTGAGGTCACTGGAGCATGTGGTGTGGAGAGATTGGGATTTCTTTAGATGTAGCATTTCTAACAGAGCTGGATCAGACATGGCTTTATATGTCAAGCAGAGATCACCTCTAAGTAGGCGATATGAGACAGAGAAAAGTTGGAGTTTTTTGAGTCTGTTCATATAGGACAAGTGTTTAAGGCCTAGGATCCTCTTTGTGAGATACTTTTGGGCCTCTCCAGTTGTTGCAGGTGTCTAATGAGGTACATGCCAAATGGGGCATTGTACTCGATGATTGGCCTAATGAGGGAAGAGTAGAGGGAGATAATGACCTCTTTCTTCCTGGATGCAAAACCCTTAGTAATGAGATGTACCACATAGAAGGACTTTCTGACCACAGTAGCAATTGTGGTTGTCAAAAGAGAGGCTGCTGTCAACCTGTGTTCCCAGATCTCTTATAACACCTTCTGTGTTCAGTAGACTACCATCAATGTGGTAATTCACGGGAGCCAGATTTTTCCTAAAGGGGATGACGACACATTTTTTGGCATTGAGCTTAAGGCCATGGTTCTACATCAGTCATTGGTCTCAGTGAGGCCTTTCTGTAGGATGTCAACATCACTTGGGGAGTTAATAATAGCTCCCAACTTGCAATCATCTGTGAACTTTGTCAGCCAGAGTCCCTTTGTGTTGGCCTGGACTTCAGAGAAGTATATACCAAACAGGAGAGGACCCAGGACCGAACCCTGTGGGACTCCACTCATGACTGGGCAGCAGTCTGACTTGGATTCCACTACTTTCACACTGTGGGTTCTATCTGTGAGCCAGTTTGCAACCCACCTAGCGAAATAGGGGTTGAAGCCTAGCTTAGTGAGTTTCTCTATGATTTCTGAATGGGGAATGGTATCAAATGCCTTGGCCAGATCAAGGTAGGCTGTATGAACCACCTTGCCTTCATCCACAGCTCTGGTGACTGACTCAAAAAACTCGACCAAGTTGAGCAGGCTTGATCTACCTTTCACAAAACCAAACTGTGTGGGATCCAGAGTTTGGTGATTCCCTATATCCTTGTTTATTAGGTCAATGATGATGCTTTCCATAGCTTTGCATATCAGACTCGTCAGGCTCTGTAGTTGTTCCTCCTTTGTGGAGAGGGATGACTGCGCACCATTCGGTAGGGACAAAGCCTAAGGTGAGGCTGTGATTGAACAGGGCACATAGGTGAGATGACAGTTCAATCTGTAGTTCATGTAGAACACAGCCAGGGATATTGTCAGGTCCCATGGAAGCTGTATTCTTGGCCTTGGACACTGCTGTTTTAACCTGTGCAGCAGTAATACTGGATGCCTGGCAATCTGCTGGTATTGTGATTGGTCCTTTGGGGGAGGAAAGACAGGTAAAGTTGGCACTGAATCTGTCGGCCAGTATATTGGAAATATCTGTTGGCTCGGTATAGGAGATACCATTGTGCAGTAGCTCAGAGCAAATATGGGTATTGCCATGGAGATTCTTTACATAATTATAGAAGGCTTTGTGGTTGTCTTTACTATCTGCTGCAATTCTGTTTTCATAGCTAGCTTTAGAGGATTTGATGAGGGATCTCAACTTTTTGTTGAGGCTGAAAAGGGAGTTTTTCCACTGTTGGGACTTCACCTTATTCCACATCAGTTTCCTCCTTCTGTTGTAGAGTTTGTTTATGGCAGGGGGCCACCAGATTAGCTTCCTTTTTATGGAGGAGAGTGTGTTGGTTCTATTGGGTATGGCGAGATCCATGCATTTGTGTACGTGTTTGTACAGCACATTTGTGTATGATTCCATGGTCATGCAACTATTCTCCATTTGCATGGGTGCCATGAAGTTAGCCACCTCTATTTTTAAGAGCCCAAAGTTAGCTTTGGAGAAGTTTTTCATGGGGGGGGGGGGGTGGGAGGGATGTGGATTTCCAGGGTGATTACTTTGTGGTCGGATCTAACCAGGGAGGAGTTAACTATTGGTGTAGAGCAACAGTCACCCATGTTAGTAATGACCAGGTCAAGGATGTTGCTACCTCTAGTGGGGGTAAGAACGAGCTGGTCCAAGGCATTTGAATTAATGAATTTCAGGAAACATTGGGCAAGTATATTGGTACATGAGTAGTTTTCCCAGTTAATTGAGGGGTAGTTGAGGTCGCCTAGTATGAGAGTGTTAGGTTGGACCCTAATATTCTCCAATGTGCTTAGGAACGTGGAGTATGAGTCTTGAGACATTGTTGGGGACCTATATCAGGCTATGACGTGAATCGCTGTCTTACCTAATGTTAGCTACACCTGAAGTAGCTCTGATGCATTATGTTGGGCTACCAGTCTGGAGGTGTGCACATCCTTTATGAATATGGAAACACCACCGCCTTTGGAACTTCGGTTCAAGCTCTGGGGCCAAAAGGTGTGGAATGAGTTATAGCCTGGTAGTGCAGGGGTGCTTTCTGCTGCCTTGAACTAAGTCTCTGTTACAGCACAAGTGTTGATGTTCTCCATTTTAAGGAGTGCTTTGAGTGAGTGCATTTTCAGATTTAGACTTCTAGCGTTGAGCAGCATGACCTTCAGATTGCATTTGTTTGTAGCTGTTACAGTGGTAACTCGGTCTTTGGAACACCACCTAAAAAAGGCACTATAGGGGTGGCAAGAGCCTTGGCCAGTATCCGGAAGCCCAGGGGTGACACATGCAGGCCATCTCTGGCAAAGCATCGAGGTCTGTTAATCATGTCATCCCAGGCAGACAGATACTGGATCCCCTTAGAATGACACCAGAAACTTAGCCAATTGTTAAAATCGATCATTTTCTGCTTGTACTGTGGTATCATTCTGGGTTTTAGTAGGATGCTGCTCAGGGCTAGGGTCATACCCACCTGGGCTACATAATCTGAGAGCTCCTCCATGTCTCTTTTCATGTAGTCCAGGGAGGTACATCTCAGATCATTCACACCCACATGTACAATGACAGAGTCATATGTGTACCTGTTGTTGAGGGACCTGAGTGCATGCATTATGTGCCGGATCCTGGCAGACAGGAAGCTGACTGTTACTTTCTCCTTATTCAACCTAGTGAGTGGGACATCAGTGTGCCTCACTATCGAGTCACCTATGACTAGTGTGTTGGGCATGCTGTTCTGCCTTAGGGGCTTTGGTTGAGTGGCACACTGTTTAGGAGAGTTGTGTGTTTCATGATTGTGTTGTGTTGTAGTGGTCGAGTGAGTTTTTGCCTTGGAGGTGTCTGCTGTTTGGGTAGATTTTTATTGAGAGCCTCCGCAAAGGTGGATGTGTGGTTTGTGTTTTTATATGAAGGTAGTGCTGGTGTTTGTTCTGGAGGGTTATGTGTTCCACGTGGTGTGGTGCAAGTGCTAACCTTCTCCTCTTGACCAGCTATTCCAGTCTTGCCTAGAGAGTGCGTGGCTTCCAATTTGGATATATAAGTGCCTCTCTTGCAAGTCTGAGTGTTGAGAGGTAAGAGGAGAGGGTTGTCTGTGTACATGAGGCAGTTGCTACATTGCCTCAGGATGCCCAAGTTCACTAGGTTAATAGGAAAAAGCACAGAGAACTGACCTTTAGACATGTTTTTCTTCACTGGCACAATAGCACAGGGTAGGACATCTGCCTGTGCCACTGGTGACATGAATTCAGGAATGGATTCAAGCTGCAGATACAGTTGACTGTGGGGAGGCAGCTGATGGCCATCTGCCTTATCCTAAGGGAAGAGTTTGGAATAACTCAATATTAGGTGACCTCTGGTGGAAACCAGTGGCCTCTCAGGTCATCTTAGGAGGAAACATGCAGTAGCAGTGATGGACTCACATCACTGCAATAGCTGTTTCCACAGTTAGGGACTATGACTGGCTGCCACACAATTTAGGCACCCAGTATCACACATGCAATTCTCCACAGGCTACATTGCTCCACAGAGCTAATACTAAGTACTTGTTGTTGTGTCTTTTGGCTTTTCCCGGTTAGGGGTCGCCACAGCGGAACTCCGGTCCACTAATGATTGGCAGTAGATTTTTAGATGCCGAGTTGCCAGCCCTGACGCACAACCTTCAACGAAGGTACGCCCATTCACGCATGTCTTCACACAGAAGACGCTCTAGCTGAGAATCGAACCGGACAGCTTCTTGCTGTGAGGCAACAACACTACCGCAGCACCACCAAGCTAATACTAAGTACAAAAGGTTAAATTCAAAAGGGGTCAGGAAACTTACCCAGCAAAGGATTACATCTGGGAAATCAAGAAAGGAATAACTGGAGGTTCCAGGGTTGGGTGGAGGAGGAAGCTGGCGGGGGGGGGCTGACAGAGGGTACATGGGTCGGGGGTTCATTAAATAAAAAAGTATACGTTATGTTATCATACTCATTATTTTTTAAATTATTTTTGAACAACATAACTTCAGAATTATTTTGTTTATGAGTTATCTTCCATTTCCCAAAGCATTTGGTAATGAATACTGTTGTGCTTCACAGCAGATGCATATGGAAGAATGCAAAAATGTATTAAAATGAAATTTATATATTACATAAATTATGTTAATGTTCCTGAAATATTTGTACTCGTTTTTATGACAGATGGATCTAATGGTCACAAAAACAAAAAACTGTCATTTGAGCATTCATTTATTAGAGTGCTATGTTCCATCTCTTCAAAGGTACACCAAGCTTGATGGTAAAGAACAGTACCAAATTTTAAGAAATACAATAAAACTGTTTGAACAAAAAAATAAGCAGTTTAGTAAATCACAGCACACAACACTCTCAGCATTTATTCACACCTTATACCATGTTGTATGGTATGAAATATGTGATGATTCATCTACTAAATGTGCAATTTGTTATTCGGGCAGTTTTATTGCTCTCTCTCTCTCTCTCTCTCTCTCTCTCTCTCTCTCTCTACAACAATCTAGGAGCATTTCATTATTCATGTTTTATCAGACTTGCATTGTGCAGTCATGAATCACATGAAACTGCTATGTGGCTGTTTACACAACTTTTTTGTATGTAATTATGCTCTACGTTATGCATTTTTATAACTAGACATTTTTTATTCATCTTATATAATTGTAATCAAGAGTGTCAAAGTTCATATATGTAGCCTGGTTTACATCTGTAGCAGAAAAGAAATATCATAAGAGCAACTACCTCTAGCAAAAGTCTTACATTTGAAAACCATAACTAAATGTTCTGACTTCCACAGAACTGTAACAAGTGGCCCTCCATAGACCCTAATGGCATAGACTTGAAACATTGCCTGAAAAGAATGTAGCCTTCACATTTAATCGGACAGCAGACATTTTACTATGGGGCACACTGCAAAATTCATTACTTGATAAAGTGCACATTTAATCAGTCACATGTCTTGTAGGATAGGTTTTTAATATAAAAATGTAAAATGTACTCAACAGTGACAATACAACTGATAACCAATGAATGAGGACAAGTTTCAGTGGTAAACTAACTGCAATGTCTTTACAAAGACACTGGATGAGCACTTTTAAAAGAAGTTAAATGTCAGGCTTTAATAGTTAAAAGCTATGATCCAGACCCACTTGACAAAACCTGGTAAAATCCATCCTATTACTGATTTCTTCCTTCACTTCCCTACTACAGTACTGAGAGTTTTCCACTTCTGACGTACATTGCAGTACAAGAGGTCTGGACCTCAGTTTAGCTTTTGCTTTACCATTCACTACTTCTTCAGCAGTATGACAAAAACACAAGCATCCAGGACTGTGGGAAACCACCATCCACATTGTTTCTGCCTTTTCACCAGCAGGGAGATGGCTCCTTCTTTAAAAGAATCACAGCGAGTCTAACTGCAACAGCTGTGCTGCATCACAATTCCCCTTTGTATAGCTAGGCAAAGGCAAGTATTATGCAATTGTTATTGAGTGGCATTCTAGTGTGGTTACTGTGGCAACAAGATCATGACCTACAGCCCGATGGGAGACACCAGGAAAGCACTTTACAAGAAACTAAATGCAAGGTCTGCTCAGGGAAGAAATGTGTATTTTTCGTAGTTGTCAGTAGCCTAAGAAAACTCAGGTAATGTCCTGAACTCAAACTTTACCTTTTCCATTGACCCCGTTAACCTGCTAATTCTGACAGGCACCACACCACTATGTAATATACCTACACAAGTAAACCTCTGGTTTTATTTCAACCTCCTAAGTAATATTAGGAGATTGTAAGAGCATTGTATACTGTAGAAAGCTGTTTTACTCCCACTTTTTCTGCTGGCATACAGATGAAGTAGTAGTTTTATATGTGTTCACAGACACACACACACACACACACACACACACACACACACACACACACACAATGACACATCTACTCTCCCAGGAGAAAGAACAATAAGGAAAGTACAAGCAATACTTTAAAGCGCACAAAGATGCTCCGGCAATACCAAAGCCCTGATCAGTTCTATGCACAAAAGCACTGAAGTCAGAACCCAGTAGAAAGGTGACATTGGAGAGAATACCATAGGACAGGATGCTTCAGAAGTGTGACAAAGTACAGCACAGGAAAAGAATACCTGAAACTGAATATAGCAGCAGATTATGTAGTACATATTTGTGAACCAGAGACAGCAAATCCTGGTATAAAAAATATCAGAGACTGTGGGCAGTGACACACACACAGATGCAGTATGGAATAATACTTCAAAGGGCACACACCAGTGTCTCTGCACCAGAGGTCAATCACAGCTATTGCTAGAAAGTCAGATTACAGTAAGGGTCATCAACTGAAAAATCCAGAATCTAAACACTGGCAGCAGTCATGCATGCATGTTGTGAATACATACTATTCTGAAACAGAAGGTTGACAAAGTCACATACAGATGTTCTAATGATGATCTGACCTTACTGCAGAAGACAACAGTAGCCACTCTCAAAAATATAAGCATCCAAGCTATGGAAAAAGACACTAAACAAGACAGGAAAAGCAGAGAGGTGAGCCACTTGTAATACAACATAATTATAATGGTAAATAAAAACAATATACAAAACCACTTTGGTAAGGGAACTGAAAATACAAAATGCATGCAGAAGGAACAGCTTTTGTCAAGTGAACAGATAAAAATGAAAGCAGTCAGTCAAGACCATGGCAAGAAGAACCATCTGCAAGATGTTAACTTTAATATTGAAAAGCATAAATAAAAGCTTGAAAAAAAAAACAGTTACATGGGATGACAACTAAATCCAAACTATAAAAGACTTGATTAGAGAGGAATTTTTATGATAGAGACCTTTAAGCATCTAAAAGTAAGGGATCGGCTACTAAGACCAGAATTACATGACTATTTTTCATACTAGAAGTACAGTGCAGTTATATGGGTACGAAGGAGATGAAAAAATGAAAGAGGTGTTTTTTATAACATATTGCATTGACCAGTATGGAAAAAGGGGCTAAAAAAGCTATTTATGTGCTTATATGGATTGAGTGTCAGAATGTAAGACATTATAACTTGATCATGAAAGGCCTAGCCATGTACACCTTTTAGAAAAACACTTTAAAAGTTCTTGCCATCCTTTATGAGTATTTAATAGTGCCCACCTCCAAAATCATTCAGGGTTGTACACAATAACCCTGTTGTAAACCTATGCCTAACCATGCAATCACCAAAACTAGCCATAAAGGCAGAGAAAGTAGTACTTTGCTTGACCTCTAGTAGTAACTTATTCCATAGGACAGTGATACATTGAGTTAGGAACCTGTCACTCCACTGAGTCTTCTTTATTGGCTGGTGTACATTTAAATCCCTAGTACAAATATTTGTAGATCAATTGGCTTTGTGAAGAAATAGAAGGTTATATTGGACTGGGTCTTTCATTGTTCAAAAAGCAAAACACAGGTCACCTTGGTGCAGCCCACAGTCTACTGAGTATAAGGAGAAATGTGCTAATATATCTGGATAATTGAAAGATTTAGTTCCTTGCTTTATTTATTTAGTTATTTGTTTATTTATTTATTTATTTTGTTAAAATCATGAAATCCTTTCTAGCATAGCAATAAACTTGAATTTGTACATACCAGAGTGAGATTGCATTCAATGATGGGTCTACTAAGTACAGTGGTAAGATGACTTCTTTAGATCTTGAAATATTTCTTTGGAAATTAACTGGGCCAGAAAGAAGGATTTCCTGACTATGGTGGAAACATGACTGAATGAGAAAAAGTTGTTCACATAAGTACTTAGGTCTCCTATAATCATACCTGTTTGAACAGGAGTGCCACTTTTAACATATGAGATGGGCACAGCTTTTTGCCAAACTATACTGTGCTGTACTTTTTTTTCTTTAGCTTGAGACAGTTTTTGGTGCACAAGGTATCTACATATTACAGCCCCTTTGAAGCAGTTTAGTATCAGCGAATGAGTGGATAACAGTGCCCAGCTTGTTGTTATCAGCAAACTTGATTAACTATACTTCAGGCATATTGGCTTGCATGAGTTAAAAATAAATAACAAATAGGAGAGGGCCCAACACTGATCCCTGTGGTATTACACTTGTTGCAATTTTATGTTCAGAGAGAGTACCAGCAATTTTCACTAAATGAGAACTGTTGGATAGCCAGATCGCAAGCCAGTGGACAGTGTATGTATTTACATTGTTTGTTTAACTTTTCAATAATGTCTACATGGGGGGGTAGCATCAAAAGCATTGGCAAGGTCAAGAAAAGAAGTGTGCACAGAGTGACCATGGTCCACTGCCACTGTAACCTCTTCAAAGACGTTTACTAGATTCAAGACTGAGGACATACCTTTCACAAAGCCAAACTAAGTGAGGTCTAGATATATTAAGTTGCCTATGTCTGCATAAACTAGTTCTGCTATGATACATTCCATAGTTTTATATATAAGGCTGGTGAGGCTGATGGGCCTACAGTTACCTGGGTCTGTAGATGAGCTTTCCTCCAGGCATCAATCATAAACCCTTTGGACAGGCTGAGGTTGAACAGTTTAAGTAGAGGCTTGAATAGTGCAAGAGATAGTTGAAATAATGAGAGCCCATATATTAATCATGATAAAATGGGGGGATCAGAATAGCATGACATCAAGCCTGAAAATGTTAGTATCTGCTCTGAATTCCCAAACCACACACTATCATTAATAAAATATCAGTGCTGAGCTGCTTTATAGGATAATTCATTCATTCATTCATTCATTCATTCATTTACTCATTCATTCATTCATTTACTCATTCATTCATTCATTCATTTACTCATTCACTCATTCATTTACCCATTCATTCATTCATTTACTCATTCATTTACCCATTCATTCATTTACTCATTCCTTTACTCATTCATTCATTCATTTACTCATTCATTTACCCATTCATTCATTCATTCATTCATTCATTTACTCATTCATTCATTTACTCATTCATTCATTCATTCATTTACTCATTCACTCATTCATTTACCCATTCATTCATTCATTTACTCATTCATTCATTCATTCATTCATTTACTCATTCATTTACTCATTCTCTAGCTACTCACTTCATCCATTTCAGTATCATGGGAAGCCAGGATTATCTGTCTGTGTACTCAGTGGAAGCAAGGCAGAAAAACTCATCCTGAGCAGAATGCCAGTTTACCATAGGATGCACGCGTGCACACACACACAGACACACACACACACACACAAACACACACACACACACACACACACACACACACACACACACACACACACACACACACACACACACACACTAGAAAGAAACTCGGGAGTATTGTCATTCAACCTATGCTAAGTATTTTGGGTTGAGAAGAAACTGGAGGACTTGGAAAAAGCCAACAAAGACGCAGAGAGGTAGGTCAGACTGCGCATAGAGGGCATCCTGCTATGAAACTAACTAAAAACTCACATGATGTTTGACAGTAGTACTAACTACTGTGCCATTGTTATCAAAAATACAAAGTTTGGCAGTTCCTGAAAGGGGAAAATATCTATGCCTTTTTCTTGAGCTGTACATTGCTTATGAAATGTGGTAGAAGGCCGTTGATTACTAAAGGCACCATATGGTATGCACACTGGAGAACATGCACATATATTTGCAAGCAATTCTGGATAACAGTACCTTTGTATCTAGAGAAGCAATAAACAAATGACTGATGTAAAAAAGTCCTGGTCCTCGTACTAGCTAAATATCAGCAATATAAAATCATATTCTGTGTTGTGCAGATACAAAATTAAATGTGCGAGAGTCATTTGCAAAATGCAGAAAGCAGCATAATCTGGCCAAAAAGTATAACAACAAATGAATAATGTAACAGACAGGGAAAACTTCATGATAACTAAGACAGTAGAAGTGATAGTTGCATGAGTAATACCCGGCTACTAAACAAGTTATAAATGATTGTGAGTGCAAAAAAAAAGAATGTTAAAACATTTACAATACAAAACAACTTAAACAATGTGACTATGGGGTACAAGCAATTGAGTTTAAAGATAATATAATACAATTTCAAATATCAGTATGTATAAACCTTTTAAATGTAGTAAATATAAAATGTAGCTATCAGAGGCTTATTATTGGTCATATATGTTGTAGTCACAATGCAGTCCATTTCCTAAGTAAGAGTGGTTTCAAATAGGAACAGTATTGTGCAGTTATGTATACAAATGTAAGGGGTCAAATTAATGGTAGTATGCTGTGAAATGTTGCATTAATAATGACATGCTAATGATCAAATGTTGAAACAAATAAAGAACAAACTGTGAATTAATGATCTATGTAAAAGTAAAATGAAATAATTTTCCCATATTCCAGAGGGGCAGCTACCAGCAAGATTGTCAAACCCTGTGTGGCCAAAAGCATCTCATCAAAAGTCCCACCTTGGCATGGAGAGCACACATCACTGCCAGCAGATTATGGATCTGCCAAAAGTGCCACAAGAAATTTGGAAGCACAGTGGCATCACTATGGGCAGTGCGTGTGTTGTTTGGTGATGTGCACGGCAGACTGCACATGGAACCTAGGCTGTAGCAACTATTATGGGGATGTGAATGGGAAGGGCATGCACAGTGTGTAGGGAGATGTGTCAAGAACCACAAATATCTTACTCAGCACACTGTTACATGCAAGTGTGCTGTGTATACAGACATGGAACCTAGGCTGTAGCTACTATTATGGGGATGTGAATGGGAAGGGCATGCACAGTGTGTAGGGAGATGTGTCAAGAACCACAAATATCTTACTCAGCACACTGTTACATGCAAGTGTGCTGTGTATACAGACATGGAACCTAGGCTGTAGCTACTATTATGGGGATGTGAATGGGAAGGGCATGCACAGTGTGTAGGGAGATGTGTCAAGAACCACAAATATCTTACTCAGCACACTGTTACATGCAAGTGTGCTGTGTATACAGACATGGAACCTAGGCTGTAGCTACTATTATGGGGATGTGAATGGGAAGGGCATGCACAGTGTGTAGGGAGATGTGTCAAGAACCACAAATATCTTACTCAGCACACTGCTACATGCAAGTGTGCTGTGTATACAGACATGGAACCTAGGCTGTAGCAACTATTATGGGGATGTGAATGGGAAGGGCATGCACAGTGTGTAGGGAGATGTGTCAAGAACCACAAATATCTTACTCAACACACTGTTACATGCAAGTGTGCTGTGTATACAGACATGGAACCTAGGCTGTAGCTACTATTATGGGGATGTGAATGGGAAGGGCATGCACAGTGTGTAGGGAGATGTGTCAAGAACCACAAATATCTTACTCAGCACACTGCTACATGCAAGTGTGCTGTGTATACAGACATGGAACCTAGGCTGTAGCAACTATTATGGGGATGTGAATGGGAAGGGCATGCACAGTGTGTAGGGAGATGTGTCAAGAACCACAAATATCTTACTCAACACACTGTTACATGCAAGTGTGCTGTGTATACAGACATGGAACCTAGGCTGTAGCTACTATTATGGGGATGTGAATGGGAAGGGCATGCACAGTGTGTAGGGAGATGTGTCAAGAACCACAAATATCTTACTCAGCACACTGCTACATGCAAGTGTGCTGTGTATACAGACATGGAACCTAGGCTGTAGCAACTATTATGGGGATGTGAATGGGAAGGGCATGCACAGTGTGTAGGGAGATGTGTCAAGAACCACAAATATCTTACTCAGCACACTGCTACATGCAAGTGTGCTGTGTATACAGACATGGAACCTAGGCTGTAGCAACTATTATGGGGATGTGAATGGGAAGGGCATGCACAGTGTGTAGGGAGATGTGTCAAGAACCACAAATATCTTACTCAACACACTGTTACATGCAAGTGTGCTGTGTATACAGACATGGAACCTAGGCTGTAGCTACTATTATGGGGATGTGAATGGGAAGGGCATGCACAGTGTGTAGGGAGATGTGTCAAGAACCACAAATATCTTACTCAGCACACTGCTACATGCAAGTGTGCTGTGTATACAGACATGGAACCTAGGCTGTAGCAACTATTATGGGGATGTGAATGGGAAGGGCATGCACAGTGTGTAGGGAGATGTGTCAAGAACCACAAATATCTTACTCAACACACTGTTACATGCAAGTGTGCTGTGTATACAGACATGGAACCTAGGCTGTAGCTACTATTATGGGGATGTGAATGGGAAGGGCATGCACAGTGTGTAGGGAGATGTGTCAAGAACCACAAATATCTTACTCAGCACACTGTTACATGCAAGTATGCTGTGTATACAGACATGGAACCTAGGCTGTAGCTACTATTATGGGGATGTGAATGGGAAGGGCATGCACAGTGTGTAGGGAGATGTGTCAAGAACCACAAATATCTTACTCAACACACTGTTACATGCAAGTGTGCTGTGTATACAGACATGGAACCTAGGCTGTAGCTACTATTATGGGGATGTGAATGGGAAGGGCATGCACAGTGTGTAGGGAGATGTGTCAAGAACCACAAATATCTTACTCAACACACTGTTACATGCAAGTGTGCTGTGTATACAGACATGGAACCTAGGCTGTAGCAACTATTATGGGGATGTGAATGGGAAGGGCATGCACAGTGTGTAGGGAGATGTGTCAAGAACCACAAATATCTTACTCAACACACTGTTACATGTAAGTGTGCTGTGTATACAGACATGGAACCTAGGCTGTAGCAACTATTATGGGGATGTGAATGGGAAGGGCATGCACAGTGTGTAGGGAGATGTGTCAAGAACCACAAATATCTTACTCAACACACTGTTACATGCAAGTGTGCTGTGTATACAGACATGGAACCTAGGCTGTAGCAACTATTATGGGGATGTGAATGGGAAGGGCATGCACAGTGTGTAGGGAGATGTGTCAAGAACCACAAATATCTTACTCAACACACTGTTACATGCAAGTGTGCTGTGTATACAGACATGGAACCTAGGCTGTAGCAACTATTATGGGGATGTGAATGGGAAGGGCATGCACACTGTGTAGGGAGATGTGTCAAGAACCACAAATATCTTACTCAGCACACTGTTACATGCAAGTGTGCTGTGTATATAGACATGGAACCTAGGCTGTAGCTACTATTATGGGGATGTGAATGGGAAGGGCATGCACAGTGTGTAGGGAGATGTGTCAAGAACCACAAATATCTTACTCAGCACACTGTCACGTGCAAGTGTGCTGTGTATACAGACATGGAACCTAGGCTGTAGCTACTATTATGGGAATGTGAATGGGAAGGGTATGCACAGTGTGTAGGGAGATGTGTCAAGAACCATAAATATCTTACTCAGCACACTGTCACGTGCAAGTGTGCTGTGTATACAGACATGGAACCTAGGCTGTAGCTACTATTATGGGAATGTGAATGGGAAGGGCATGCACAGTGTGTAGGGAGATGTGTCAAGAACCACAAATATCTTACTCAACACACTGTTACATGCCAGTGTGCTGTGTATACAGATATGCACATATGATGAGATCACCACTGAAGTGGGTTGTACTACCACTATCAAGACTGCAGCTCATGTAGTATATCACATTCAGTGTATACTTGGAAAAGTGGTTCTGTAAGTACACAGCAAGTCACCAGTGATGAGTGTGCACTGTTCCTAGGTGGAATTTTCAGTGAGCTGCATTCATCTGCATGGACTGTGGAATATCATAGAGAGCTGTCCATTTGGAATACTGTTTTATGTATCAATGCTAATTTGTGTGAAGGTGTTTTATTTGTGTCTTCTTAAATGAAAAAAATGGGTAATAAGTGTTCCTAAGCAAAGAAAGACATAATGAATGTATGTGCTGGTGCAAAAGCAAAAACTGCTACTTGTATTGTGACAAGGTGCTTATGTACTGGCTTGGGTTCAGAAAGAGGAACTCAGCATAGAGAAATGCACATAGTTGAATTTGGATGCATTTTTAAAATGGATGTGGCTGTAGAACATAACACTGTAATGCTTTTATTTGAGCAATGAGCAATCTAAACTGAAGGAAAATTACTGACAAAAATTGAAGACTGGGCAACCTACAATACATTGGGAGAGAAGATATCTACTACATAGCCACTGACATTTCAAGTGGCAGACAGATAAGATGGTAAAGCTGATTGCAAAAGTTCCATATTCACTCCCAATGGAATCCAGTCTAATGTGTCATTTTAGGGCTTAAAAGAAGTACAGCTGCCACAGGAAAACAAGCGAGTCATCAATAACCTACTAGTTAGATTTTTTTTTTCCTCACTTAACAAAACTTTTGCACTTTCATTAGGAGAAGCATCCTATATGATGCAGCTTCATGGGAAAATGGAGGATACAACCTGTAAACCACATAGCATTCCACTACATACACCAGTTTGCAGCGAGTAAAAAAAAATGCAACCATTGTGAAAGAGGACAAAATGGGTAATTCATCTAAAACAAGAACTGACTTGAGGGTTCAGATAAAAACTGAAAGAAGTTTCGCTGCCTGGTAGGAGCTAAAATGCTGACTGAAACAACTGACACAAAATCAGCAGTGCGGGATTTGAGCAGAAGTATGGATACATGGGAAAGTCACATTTTGGACATTATAAAGTATACTGAAGAAGAAATATCATTCACTGATCACCAAAATAAGGTAACAATGGCAGCAGAACAAGGTAATGAATCATGAAATATGAAGTAGATGTAATAACTTGATCTTAAGAGGGCTGTCTGAATCATATTTAAATATTATTTTGGATACCCTTCAACACACATTAATGCCTTTTGTTGTTCCATCCTGTATGTGCAAATACTTTATGTGCAAAAATTCTTCACCAAGACAATATATAAGACTTTGAGACTTTCTCCTATCACAAGCTAAATAACTTAGCCATTTTACATTAAAATATCAAGCCAACAAAATGTAACAGCAGTGCTGTATGATTTCAAAACTCAGAAGAATTCTGTATTTCAAGAGTTTAGGTTATGGGTTCCTGCAGACCTACCCCAGGAAATTAAGTCTAAACACCAGAACTGGCAGAGTTTCTATAAATTATGATACAAAAACAGATCTGCTCACAAATAAAGATTGTGGCTATAGTGAAGCTTGATATTGGTGGAGAAATATTTATAATGGACACAGAAACTGAAGCTTCAGGTGTTTTCATGTTGAGTGTTTCTCCATTTTTTAAAATTCATACTTTTTTTTCTTGGTGGTAATACAATGTTTTAGACTTAACTGTCTCATTTAAGTATGGGCTTTATTCTGGGTGGTGATTCCAACCACATGTGGACACCATGCTTTTCTGTTAACTTGTTGACTACACTGGTAGCGTACAAGCAGTCTGCATACCGTGATTAGTATGCCACTGTTAAGAGTCATGGTTCATAAATATGGATCATGGTCCTTAAAGGAAGCATACAAAGCATCCCCACTGTCTATGAATTGCACTCAGTGGTGCCTCATGCACGATGGAGTATTAGGAGATCTTGTGCTAATTCCAGTCCCAATGCCATATGCATACAAATAACTGCTGCACTTGCTGTGCTAAATGAGAGTGTAGCACACTACAACACAGAAAACATATTTACTAAGTTATACTTTTGTATCACTTACTAATTATGCTTTCCCTACTGCACTGTGCTCCACTATCATGTCCACAAGTGACTCATAAACATATTCCTACCTTTCATCAGGCATAATGGCAAAGATCAGCCCATTAACACACTATAATAATGAGAGGAATCTAGTGCTGTGCCAAGTTTCTGTTAATAGGAGCTCACTGTCATCACTGTTTAGGACATGGCTCATCTGAGTGACGTAGACATTTTGCCTGCACCTTAGAAATTCTGTTGCTGGCAGTGGTTTTTCTACTATGCAACGGAGGTGGTTTTTTGTGGGGGAGGGGTAAATATTCATCTCAGTACTGAATGCTGAGATACAAGTTAGTAGAGAAAGGAGATTGTGCATTGTGAATCACAGCACTATTGTATAGTACATAGAGTCCAGACAGTATCCCAACAGTGCTGTTTTCATGAATTTGCACTTGACTATGAGGGGCATTTTCTACATAAGTACACTTAGCATGAAATACAATGCTTACATGGAGGAGTAAGATTGTATATAGTGTCTTAGCACATTATGTGCATTGTTTTATGGACAGAGAACAATGAAATGCTGTTGAGTAGCATTCCAGCTTTGCTTCATGGTGAACATTAACATTTATGAATAGCACCCTTTGAGTTCCGCTGTGGCGACCCCTAATCGGGAAAAGCCGAAAGACACAACAACAACCCTTTGTCTCTGAAGTTCTTGGTGTGAAAATTTGTACTGTATAGCATATCTTTTTTTCTGAAAATAATTCAGTCAAATGTCTTTCAAACTAAGTGACTAAATAAGACATCCAAGTAATGTTAGTGTTGAGCAAAGAAAGACAGTGTAAATGATAAAAACTCAGTACTGTTGTTCAGCTCATTCAGGAGTCTGTTAAACCATTGAGTACTCGCATTCTGTACAAAAAATAAGTTCTCTATGTAATATAACAACATGTTTAAACTGATGATTTTTGTGAAGAATGTCTTCCTCCCATTGCTCAAAAAACAAGTTTGCAAGAGTGAGGGGACAGAGCGGCCCCCATTGCCCATATTGTTTACTTTTTGAAAATAGTTCTTACCAAAAAGGACAAAAAACAAGTTGTCATCACATGCAGTGTCCAGAAAGGTGCAAACTGTAAACATCTTCTGGATGTAAAATTACTCATTTGTGTTAAATATTGTTTAATATATTTCAGTACCTTTTGTTTGAGGTATGCAGGTGTATAAAGTTTAGATGGCAACTATAAAAAGCTTAATTTCATAATAATAATTGAAAGCCTTTCCTATTTTCCACAAGATTTCTACAATTTGTGTATATAAAATGGAATTGGATGAGATTGTCTATTTAATTTGGTTCCTGAAACAAGGATAGTTATTTAATCTTAAATGTTATCTCTTCCACAATGGGCCAAAAGGTGAGGTGGTTCTGTTGTTATGTATTTTATGTACACTGGCAGGGTTCTAATTGAAGGATGTGGTACATTAAAAAGCTTGAACAGCTGTGTAGTAGTTACCCCTTGCATAAGCAGATCAATCAGCTCGTCATGAATTCATTTGTAATCCATAGTAACATCAGTACATTAGACCACTGTCTTTCTTCGTTCTAGTTTACTTGAAAACTTAGTTTGACAAAGCATGCAAACAAAGAGTCTCTGGATTTAAATGTTGCACCTAATGTAAAATACAACTGTACAGTTTGAAATATTGTGATTAGAACTTAAATCAATATTAATTTATTATATACCCAGCTAGACGTTCCCAGTCAACAAATGCTAATGAATAAATAAACATTGCATAAGGCTCTAGTTGGAATTTTGCACAAGATTCTATTTCAAAAAGGATGAAAAGCAGGCTTTATATGATTTATCCACTTCTTTTCACATTCATGAGCTTATCCAGATAAACTTTAAAGTGACTTACACTTTTTTTTTCTAAATTCATTTTTATTGAATTTTCATTAAGAATATACTTTAGCAAAAAAACGTTAAACATCTAAACATGAATAAACAAAAACTATATACAAGGTCCATAACAGAAGCAATTACATATATGTTATTACATTTCTCTAAATGTTTTTCAAGTTTTAACCATGAAAATTGTTTATAAGTAACATTTGAGTTTCTTGAAATAGCAGTTTATATTTCCCTATTACAAACAATCTTAGATAATGAAAGAAAACTTTTAAATGAGAGGATATTTTTACATTTCCAATTTAAAGTGATAGTTTTCCTTGCAATTGCAAGGAGACCAGAGACTGACTTACACTTTTGAATGACAGGATTTGACATGATATCTTGCTATAAAGCATATCTACTGTGAATTGCAAATAGCTCCTTCCTAATAAATTAGACATGTTTAAAGATGGCAGCAGATTATATGATCCAGTGATTGGTTTTGATATCAGTTTATAATGACAGTGTTTCAAATAAGAGGGAGGGAATCCCCATGTATATGCCATGGGAAACAAGAAATTCCTGTATAATATCTGAAAGATAAAAAATGTAAGGAAGAAAGTCATGTCAGTCATTGTATCATACCCTTTAGGCCCATCTATTTTAAAAACTTTGCCCTCAAGGTGAATTTCTTTACTTCCATGTCTTGAACATTGAGCAAGATGGTTATGATTGAAGACCTGACCATAATCCTTGTGACACAAAGTCTGTCTTGTGCCCTGTAAATGGAGAACTGCAGTGGTCATCCCTCTGGATGGCAGAAGGCTATCAACAGACCATGGGAACTACAGACCCATAAATCTGACTAGAATTGTATGCAAAGCCATGAAATTGAATTATCATAGAAACGATTAATAAGGACATAGAAAACCTTCAAACACTGGATCCAACCCAGTTTGGTTTCATCAAGGGCAGATCATGCCTATTCAACCTGGTGGACTTCTTGGAGAAGGTCACCAAGGTAATGGATGATGGCAAAATGGGGTATACTACTTACCTTGATCAGGCTAAGGCATTTGATACAATACCCCCATCCGAACATAGTAAACAAGCTCACAGATATAGGCATAAAACCACATGTTACACACTGGAGACCCAGCTAGCTCTCAGATAGGACCCATGAAGCTAGGATAAGGGAGATCACCTCCAAAAAGAATTGGACATTACTGGAGCCCTTCAGGGCTCTGTACTGAGACTGTCCCTTTTGGGCATCTACTTCTCAGAAGTCAAGGTCAATGTCAAGGGCCTCTACCTGATGACTGAAAACTAGAAGTCATAGAATTCCCCAAGACACTAACATTCTATGGGAAGAACTAACACAGAGAAATGACTGGTGCCAAAGCCACAACTTAAAACTCAATGTCAAGAAATGTATAATAGTACCCTTTTAGAAGTCAGCCACTCTAGGAAATTACGTCAGCAATAGCACACCCCTTAGAGCAGACTAGTAGCCAGGTATTTGGGTACTCATGTAGATAATAACCTGGTTTTCGATCAATATGTGCCTAAGGTAGTAAGGAAATCATCCTATGCTGCTCATCTTATAAGCAAGGGCATGGCATCTAGGTCCAATGATGTCATTGTTCCACTGTATCTGGCCCTCATCAGGCCCATATAATACCCCCCTTGATATGCACCAAGCACATTCAGCAGCTTGAACATCCACAGAGGTTCCACACAAAAAGAATACAGGCCATAAACAACATGTCCTATGCAAATCACCTCAAAGCCATATCTCTATACTCTGCTCCAACAGATTGTTCAAAAGCAGTCTATGCCTAGCATACAAGCCATCATTGGATCCCACTCTGATGGACCTTTTGCATATCTACAAAATTAACAGCATCAGAATTACTTGATCTAGGGATTTAAACTTTGCATCCAATATAAATAGGACACATTGGAGGGATAGGTATGTATCTCATAGAATTTCCCTTCTGCGGAACAGATTTCCCATCTATGTGAGACAGAGTTCTTCCCTAGTCCTACTTAAGAGAAACCTGGACCAGTGGATGGGAAATCAGAAATACACCCTGGATCGAGCCTCTGTGTCTCTAGTGGACTGCGATAGCATATAAATCTTGCCCTAACTTACATATACCCCTTAAAATAACCTCTAAGGCACATAAACTTGAAGGATACAATTGGGATGCATGGCTAGGCTTAAAAGGCCCCAGTGGTTGTTAACGTAATATACACCTATGAACCTATTAAAACACTTTTTGAATGATGCATGATAAAATGGGCTCAGTAATGTTGGTGATAAAGCAGAATAGGTGAGCAGGCAACTGCAAGAAAGTAAAGAAAAGGTGAACAGCAACAACTGATGAAAACAGACTCATTACCATATACTCTAACAACCTCCACAATGGGAAGAAACGTGTTGAAGATCATTGCCATATACTTAGAAGTTTCCTTCACATTTCTAATATATTCGATGACCTACACATGAGCCTCTAAGGGCACAGATGTAGGTTGTGAATGAACATTATGAGCAACAAAGACAAAGAAATGGAAGAAGTCTTTATTCAGGTAACTATCCATAGGGGAGTTGTGCTTATTGTAGTTTTATTTTCCAAACAAAACAAAATAAGCATGCAAAGGGCCAGCATCTATAACAATGCAGATTTTCTTAACTGTAATACTAATCGTATCATATATGATGCAATATGTGCCTGCACACATTTTACATCTGTAAAACTTGAACAGCATTTCCAGCATGCATAGCTGAACATTAATTACATTAATTTATTTCTATTTTAGGGGCTACAAAGTTGTTACACTGATTTAAGGAAAGAGGCTTGTATACAATTTAATTACAGGTATAACCACATCAACAATCCAGTCTGCAGTTATGAGTACTGATAGGCTTTAATAACGGATTCACTGGAATGTCTTTCTTAAAGTATAGGCATGTTTCACATATACACACCCACATTATGTTTTTTTTAAATGGCATTTATGCTTTACTGTTTAAACTGTTTTATAAGGTATACATTTCTGTTTAGGGTATATGATTTCCTAGTATATATGCTTGTTTTATTTTCAGAATGGTGTAAGCCTGAAACATCTGAGGAAATATTAACATTTTACTTTATGCTTGGATGACTTCCAAAATAGTATCAATATAACCAGATGGCTTCCAATATGCTCCAGCCAGTTTAAGTTAAAAGGGCACAAAATAACTTATTTTTATCTTAAAAAAAATCATTTAACCAGTGTTGCTGATGCCAGTTAATCCATAAGAATGGTGCAGCAATTTGGTTTGCAAAACCCATGAAATGACGGCAAAAGTGAAAAGGATAGCTACCATTGTGGAAGTCCCCAGAAATAAGCAAATGAATGCACCTTGCCACCCCCCCCACACACACACACACACCCCTGATAACAAAGCCATTTAAAAGAAATTGAGTGAGATTGCACAAGAGGATGACAATAGCTTTCAAACTATAAGCACAGAAGAGAACTCTTTTTATTTTAGAAAATAAAATGCCTGTAGAAAAGATGAACATTCAAATAGTGAGGCAGCTACCATGCCACGTACAAACGGTGATTCTCTAACAACTTCACAGCATGCCTTGGAACTGCTTACTGCATATGATGATATTAGAAGATAAATTATTCCTCTTTACCCTTCCATACAGTAACTGAAAATGGATCTGACCAATATTAAAATTCAGTTAAAACTAGATGTCATGAAGATTTTTGAATCAATTTTTAATCAGATATATGGTGAGCAACAAACTCATGGGCATGATGAAGAGAGAAAAGAGTTCTTACAGAAAATTAATTTTCCCAAGATTGACGAGGATTCTCAGGGAGAATTGACTGCATTGATTACAGTTGATGAAGTTCTAGAGGCAATTAAGAAACTAAAGCCACATAAAGCCCCAGGACCAGATGGTATGACCTCTGAATTTTATAAATCTTTTAGTGGGATTCTGAGCACCGTACTTTCACAGACCTTTAATTATATCATTTCGAATGGCAGCAATGATCTTCATTTTAATGCCTCAAGAACAATTCTGTTATTGAAAGAGAATAGTGATCCCAAAAATCCAGACAATTATAGGCCCATATCATTGCTGAATATTGATATGAAAATCATGACATCTATTCTAGCTAGTAGATTAAAAAAATAATAAACTTGATAATATCAGAAGAACAGGCGGGGTTTATAGATGGGAGACAGACTACAGACAATACATTAACTCTTCATACTTTAATATCTTATGCAAAGTATAAAAATATGAACATATATGCTTTAATAATTGATGCTCAAAAAGCATTCGATAGAGTTAATTTGGCTTATTTATTTGAAACATTATCATATTTCAATATACCTCAGCTTTTTATTTCTATGTTAAGAAATTTATACAAGAATGCATACACTAGTTTATATATAAATCATGAATGTTCCAAAAGGATTCAAATTAAAAATGGAACTCGACAGGGGTGTCCATTGTCTCCCATACTGTTTAATCTGTATTTGGAACCTTTATTTCTTCATATGAAACAAAACGTTTTTTATAATTCTCCTGTACTTCTTGGGATAAAGGTTAGGATGGCTGCTTTTGCAGATGATTTAAATATATACAGTACCACACCGGTGTCAGATACGGAAAAAATACTAACAGCAATACAAACCTTTGAGAAAATTGCTAATTACAGACTAAATTTAAAAAAAAACAAAATATTCCCTTTAAAGACACCTACACCTTTTTCAATGCTACCACTGATAGGACGAATAAGGACAGAAGAAAGAATAAAATATTTGGGGATTGACTTTTCAACTGAAAATAGAGAATTTTTTATCAACAATATTAAGGCAACTGGAGACCGAATAACAATGGATTTGAAAAGATGGAGTAAGTTGAAGCTACCGATGATGGCAAGAGCAGCGATAATAAAAATGAACGTTCTCTCCAGAATGCTATATATTTTTAGAGCAGCACAACTTAAAATCACGAAATCCTTTTTCAAGCAATTTCAGATAGGACTGGGGAAATTTCTGTGGGAACCCAGAAAAACGAGAATATCCTATGAAAAACTGATGGCTCCTAAAGCGGGGGGGGGGGGGTTGGATTTACCAGATTTTGAGATGTATTATACAGTGATTCAGGCCAATAGGATTTTAAGGGTGTCTTACTTGGATAGTGAAAATAGAAAATGAATACCCAAATGGGTACTGCTAAATTATAAACATATAAAAGGGAAGAGAATTAATGTTAAAGCTGTACCATTTTGAATATAAAAACATTGAGTAAATATGAGTTAATGGAACACATCAAGGTATGGGCAGTGGCGACTCAAACTCTGTTTGCCTCCTTGAACCTTTTAAAATATATGATGATGTTTCAACCGTTTGATGGAAATCCTAATATAACTATTGGTAATCAACTGATAGACTTAAAGAAATATCCATTTATTAAGGAATTAACTGTAAGGGATTTATACCCCTTCCTAGGAGTAGCGGTACATGATATCTTAAAAGAGATGAATCTTCCCATCTCTTATTTAATTATAATGAGGCAGTTAAAAGATTTGGCCATAAATTATTTTACCAGTTCTGAAATAAAAAAGAGGAACTAGTTATTTCAGGTCATCTGTGGGAAGCATTGCAACAAGATAGACAATATATATCGTCAGCGTATAAAATGGGAAAACAGAGAAAATATAATAATCATATCCTGTTATCCAAATACTGCAGAGGGAAATTGCCATCCCTAGGCGACAGTAAAATAGTAGAGGCGTTTAACTTAACATTAAAATCCGTATCACTTCAAAAACTGGTCTTTACTCAATTGATGATATTTAACAATGCATATTATACCCATCTTATACTTCATAAATTTGATTCAAAAAAGTCACCTAAATGTCCACAGTGTGTAGATCAGACAGCAGACCTGTTACACATGTTCTGGAGTTGCAAGTGCATTTATAAATTATGGAATTCTTTAAAGTTACAACTACAAAAAATGGGTTACCAAAACTCAACACTCCTGGGAATTTCTGATTTTACATATTCCACCGGAGAATTTGGACAAAACAAAAAAGATTGTAATTATGAATATTAGTTTACTAATGAAATTATATATAGCCACAAATTGGTTGAACCCAGCACAGGTGTCGTGGCAAAATTTCAGGCTGTTAGCGATTAAGCATATATTAGCGCACAAATTGTTAATTAGAAATAATAAGAAAAGTATAAACAGCACAAAAATTTGGGAACAAATCTTTAATATTAATTTGGAGTAGCGGTTCCTATCCACTTTCCGTCAGGACATTCTGTATGTGTACCAACACATTCTTGGATTAGATAGAAAATGTAGAAATAATACAAATTATTGGCTTGAGTTGGTTTATAATTGTCTATTGTAGATGCTTTTATGTTTAATTTTTTGTGATTTTAATTTCCTGTACTTGGTTAAAATGATATTTATTCTTAATGTATTATAGGGAAATTCAAAATGGAACTAAAACATTGGAAGCAATATTGTACATAATGTAAATAGTGTGTGAAATGTATAATGGTTTGGCAAAACAATAAAAATGAGTATTGAAAAAAAAAATTCAGTTAAAACTTTTACTACAAGATTAATTGAACTAGAAAATACAATTTCTCACCAGGATGCCAGGTCCATACAGCTGACCCTTTGCATAACCGTGAGTGAAAAATCTATAGCCATGCACAAGTAAATGATCACTGGCTTGGAAGGGCACTAGACGGAACAATAAGAAGTTTAGAGGATGATGTTAAAGAAATTTTTACAGATTTCCAGCTTCCTAAGCTTTCATTTATTTTCTAATAAACTGCACATGACACTTCACCCCAAGAAAAGGACATCCTTTGGAAACATTGATCTCTGGGACCACCACCAACATTATATCTGGAGAACATTGTCTATGACACCTTCCAAATGTCAGTGGAATTTTAACCATCAGTAATGCAGACATTAATCACCAGGAAGACACTTTGAAAACACAGGGCACATAACTTCACATCACATATGCTTCACAGGTGAAACGCTGTACTTATTTCTTGTTCCTGAAGGAAATGAAAGAGACGACCAAAATAATAAGCACAGTTGTGGCAATGACATACTTCATGATGGAAAACAAAATGCATTTCTTTTAACAAGTAAATATAAATTCAGTAACACAATAGTGACATGCTCAGGCTATAGCCCTAACCCTTTTTATATAACACCTACTTCTTTACAGTTCATGCAAATCTGACAGTATAAATAATATTTATGCCACTAACCAGAGCCAAATCATGGTTAAATGGGGCCCTAGGCAAGATAACTTACCCCAGTGACACACCAATATCATATTACTTGTCTACCTCTCCCCAAACACCATAAAACACTGTTCGTACCTGTCAGTGTGCATACCATTTTCTCTCTTACAATAATCACAGAAATTTGAATTTAATTAAAAACTGTTACTTCAAATTTTACAGCAAAAGCACAGACAGTCAATTACTAAACAAAACAGTCTCCTCTCTTAAAACTTACATGTACTGACAATACATCTGGCAATCCATTAAACTACAAGACGTACACTGGGGTTTATCATCAAACAGCATATAACGAAGCACTAACTAGTAGCTATGTGAAGGGTGCAGGACTTCAAAAGACAAATGTGCAATGCATTTGCCAACAGCTTGGGAAGGCCCATGGGATGCAACTACATCTTTTCAGGGGCAGCTGAGGAGCACTGTCTGGTAAAGTTATTTGATCAAACAAGAAAGAGTGAATGAATTAAACCCTGCACTACACTAACCAGCTCATTAACCACTCACAGCATTAATCATCTGCGCTAGGTACTGGACAGACTGTTGTGGCCAATTTCACACCTGTGGCTGAAAAAAAAGCTTTAAAATACTCATAGTTAAACTATTAACATTAAACTTGTAGATTTCATGCTGTCCAGTTTATTCATCATTAAATAATAAACATACTGCCAACAAAACAAGGAAACCAAGGGTTGTACTCAAATATCATGGCTCATATGTTGGTGCTCCTATTTACTACAATTGGCTCTTTCTTTCACACCATAACTACTGTGGAATGCAGTATCCAAGTTTCTAGACACATGTATACCCACACACACACACACGCACACGCACATGCACACACACACACACACACACACACACACACACACACACACACACACACGCACATACACACACACGCACATACACACACACGCACATACACACACACGCGCACACACACGCGTGCACACACGCACACACACACACACACACACACACACACACAGACACACACACACACACACACACACACACAGACACTCTCTGATGCCTGGCGTATGTTCCTGTGGGCAGTTAGATGATATCACTTCACTCATGGTGTGTTTTTCAGGTGTTAGAGGAAACCAAACCACCCATCAAAAAGCATACAAATTCAGGAAGGATATGCAGGGTCTATACACAAAACACATGGCTGTAATGTCAAGTTCCATGCCACTGTTTGAAACCAAATTCAATGTCATTGTATTTCAGGGAAAACTGAACTCTCGTGATGTTGCAGAAGTATTTTAGCCAGTCTACTTTGAAAAAGTGACATTCTGTGAAAAACATGCCAGAAAAACAACAGGTACCTGTATAAACATCTAAAATGTGTCATAGCTAAATCCTTGGCACGGAACTAACTCAATTATGATGACGGACCCTTCTTTGTCTCTGATATAACCACAGAAAAAGCAGAAAGCTGCCTTTAATAATCAGCAATTTGTAATATTCTTTAAGTACTCTTGGCCATACCATTTTAATGATACATTCTACTTAATAGAATCAAAAAAGAAATAAATTGTTTTAGGCTAAAAAAAATGCCTGCAATCCAGTTTGAATGAGTGCTACTTCAGTGGAGATGGGTACCTATGAGATATTGAATATTTTATTGTGTCATTTGAATAATTCATTTTAGTTATATACTACACAGTTCTAATTTTTAGAAAACAGCAAATTATGGTACATACATTTCTGTTCTCAATACACACATTTGAAATCAATCCATGCATTGAACTATAACTAAAGGTCTTGTGAGTGAAGTATAGGATCTATTGAATTAATTGATTCGACCTGGAAATCAGAAAACAAATTTTAAAAACTAATTTTGATCCAGAAGGATGAAATACAACAAAACAAATACCAGTAGAATCCATTTACTTTTGTTTATTAAAAACAATAAAAGATATCAAACAATGCAATCTCATTAGCACCTCTGCAACCTTGCCTTTACAGAGTATACCATTTTCCTAAAATCTCTTCATTTTATACATCTACCAATAAATCAATTATTCAATTTAATAATTAAAAACTCAATTAAGTACTTTAAAGCATAGATTTCCAGTTCCATTCTCTGTTCGTGCCCCCAGGAATCAAAGTTCCATATTTTAAAATCAAAGTAGTTTCTTTTCTCCACAATTTTTGTTTTACATTAGGAATACTAATACCATCATTTGTAATGTGTTCTAAAAATGTAGCTGTCAAACATATAGGATTACTAACATGGGCTTCCTTAAAATGTGCTGCAAATGGATTTTCATCTCTTCCTTTAACTACATCCCTAATATGTTCCCTTAACCTGGTTGCAAAGCTTCTTTTACTTTCTCCAATATAAAACTTCTTACATGGGCATTATATCCCATATATTACTTTTTTCGCTTTGACATCCATACATTCCTTTTACCTGGAATTTTTTTCCATTAATGTATTCAAAACCTTTTACTACATATGCACAACATATGCATTTACCACAGGGAACAGTTCCCCTGTATTGTATTTCTTGATTAATTTCTGTAATAGGTTATCAAAATCTGCCATGTACCATGAAGGCTTGTATACTTCTACCTCTAGAATAAGAAATTTGTAATTGACTTGAACTGTATAAGTTAATACATTTTGCCAAAATATCCCAAAAATATCTTACTATATTATTTAGTTTATGTGAAAACAATGAATATCTAGTGACAAAAATATTTTTTCTGGTAATGAATCCCCTGGTTGTTCTCTAGTATTGTGTCTTATTCTTGTGATGTTATGCCTATCCAACTTCTACATTGCTTCTTCTATCCACTTTATTTGGTACCCTCTATCCAAAAAATTACATTTAGCTTTTTATCTCTTGTTCGCCTTCGTTTTTATTATTACAAAGCCTTCTATTGCTTACAAATTCTGTTCTCCTTCATTTTTATTATTACAAAGCCTTCTAATGCTTACAAATTCTCCATATGGAATAGAGTTTAGTGTATGTAGAGGGTGACAGCTTTCACCATGTAATATATAACTTTGGTCCTCAAACCTTCTGTATATTCTTGTTTGTACCTTACCCCTAGCATCACCTCTCAAAATGATGTCCAAATAATGTACTTCTGTTCCTACTTGTAGACCATCAAACCTAAGATTAAATCTATTTTGATGTAAGTCAAAAATAAACTGATCTACTTTTTCTTTGCCCCCTTTGCATACAAATGATAAATCATCTATACATCTATAGTATTTGTAAACATGTTTTCTATAAAAATTATTATTGTATATGTATAATTGTTCATAAAGACCCATCAACATATTAGCATACATTGGGGCAAAGGCTGCTCCCATTGCTGTTCCTTGTAGCTGCCTATACAAATTTTCATCAGATTCAAAGATATTATGTTCCAAACAGAACTGGACCAATTCCATAATATAATGGGTACCAGGAGAATCCTTTAGGAAATATAACAATGCTTCTATTCCATACATATGCTGAATACTTGTCCCATTCTACTTCTTTCATTTTTTTCTATAAGTACAAAGACATCTTTAATAAAAGAAGGTAACTTAACCACTTCTTTATATAACTATTCATGTAGAAAAGAAGACAAGTTATGGGTGAAATACCCGCATGCAGAGACTATAGGGTGTCCCGGTGGATCCTGCAAGCTTTTACGGATCTTTGGGACACAGTAAAAATAAGCCATTGTACTGTATTGTATATTGAATTTGTACTGTACATCTTCATATGAGAAATATTTTAATCTGTACCCTTTATTTATTAAACTACTATATTCTTCTAATGCATTTTCATACAATTGATAATTCACTACTTCATATACTGTTTCATCCTGTAAATGTACATGGCACATTTTTAAATATTGAGTATAGTGAAGGCCAACCACTCCTTTATCTGCTGGCTTAAATACCAGCTGTTTATTTTGACTAAGTCTTTGTAAACTCTGCCATTCAGTTTTACCCAAATTATATTCTGTGCTATGCTTGTTTTGGTAAAATATTTTTAACTCTTTTTTCCACCGTATATTGAACTTGCACACATCAAAATTGTTGAATTGCCTAATTTCTAAACGGTGGAATAAACTTGCTTTTATAAACCACATTATCAGTGTTAAATTTACAGTAAGAATTTGTCTCACTATCTGATTCACAAGAATAAAAACTTTCCTCCTGTGAGCTTATATCAGTATTAGCATTCATTTCATCATAAACATTATTAACATTGTATTTACAACCTGTAAAATAATCTTTTAAATGTAGCTTTCTCACCAGTCTAAAACTTTACATTTTAGCTCGTGTGACAGGTACTATTCCAGTCTCCTGATGGGATAAAGTTTAAACCCCTATTTAGCACTGCCATTTCTTCATATGTGAAATTATAACCTGATAAATTAACTACATAGTTCGTATTATCAGTCTCATTAATACCACTTGCCTCATTTGTAAGTTCTGGGATTATATGGCAGTTCTGAATAATTGTCCACCCTATGTTCTGGGTAATTTCTTGTTCTTTTACAACTGTTATAAGATTCATTTTCCCCCAAAAAAATCTTGTTTAAATGTCCAGGGTTGTTGGCTGTGGGTAAACACGGAAAACCCTGCTCGTTTTCTCCGTCGGTTGAAGACGTCATACTGCCCCGTAAAGTAGAAAGAGTCTTACTCATTCCTGCTCCTTCCTGGTTCTGCTGAAACCTCACCTTCTGACATTTTTGCTGCTGATTGGTGGTGGTAATAAACACCTGGTTACTTTGGTAATCCCTCAGATCTCATAAAAGTTTACCTTTCTTATGCTCAACCAGTTCTTTTTCATATAACTGGAGTTTATCATTAACTTTATCATTGATTCAGAAGGAGTTATTAATATCTCTAGTGCAGACACCCAGGTACAATAAATTGACTTGGTTGCCATAGTTATACAAAGGCCATTAGAAATAGTGCAGTAAATGAATAAAACACATATAATGACTTTTAAATCATATGTTATTAAACAGATGTGAAAAGTATGTTAAACATCATATATACCATGGTATGACTAAAGAGTGGATAATGAGAGAGTCTTCTTTTTGGTGAAATAAAAGTTCCAGGATGCATACATCTCCTAATAGATCCCACTTGAATTTTCAAAACTAATCAAATAACAGACCTCAGATTTATGCTTGCATCCATGTCTTTCAAGCACTTGCAAGCACACACACACACATACACACACACACACACACACACACACACACACACACACACACACACACACACACACACACACACAGGAGTGGCCTTAGGTCAACTGCTGCCCTAGGCAAAAGGGCTCCATGGCACCTCCCACACACCACCTGATGCCCCCATCCTGGTCTACCTACACCAAATAAATGCTGGAAAAGTGCCCCTGCCAGATTGGCGCCCTAGGCGGCCGCCTAGTTGGCCTATGCCTAAGGCCGTCTATGCACACACACACACACACACACACACACACACACACATGAACACCTACCTCTGCATCACTGGAAAAAAAGATCAACTGATATGTCAGTCTCAGTAGCAAAGCAAATCTCCATATCAGCAGCAAAGCAAAGCAAAATTCCAGTGTGACAGGTACTATTCCAGTCTCCTGCTCTTGATGTCCTTTGATATGTTAGCTACTCCCTCTCTCTCACACTTCTCTTGCATCACTGATTTGAACTCCTAAAAGTCTCTGATTGGCTCAAATGCATTTGAGTCACTGATACTGGAACTGTTGCACACAGAGCAACCTAGTTTAGAGAGCTATTGTGTGCAGAGCAGCAGACAGCGTGTTTGGGGGCTTTGTTTTATTTGTTATGAGTTTATTTATTTATTCATTTTACAATCAGCCCCCCCAAGCCACCAGCTGACCCTAGGCTGATACCTAGGGTTTTTTTGTTCTGGATCTAGCCCTGCCACTGACCACTGGAAACTACAAATAATGATATCTAAAATAACCTGGCCACTGAAAACTGTACAAATAATGCTGTTTAATACCATAAGAAAGGTTTTGGTACTAATAGTTGACATTTCTACTACCTTGTGTATGATAGGATGAGAAATGCATGCTGTACAGTGTAAGCTGACCATGCATCACTTAGTACAACCCACAGGTAACACTGCACACATCAGGTATTATCTTTGTAACTTTACACTATCATGCAGTGAATGTCATGGTCCATAGCTGTGAACTAGATGCCACCAATTTACTTGTGCAGCAGTGTACCATGGACACCTCTGCCGTAGGGGCTGCCATGCCACTGCCATCTGTTGGTGATCATTGTTATCAAAACTGATGGAACAAACAAGAGATGGAGCTGCACTGCCACCATCAGTGACTGACTGTGGCAGTTGAGCACCAATGCAGCAGGCTGTAAACATTCTGTATGCAGCAGTAACATAGCTAGAGTAAGGTAAGAAGGGCAACTTCCCTGGGTGCAAAGTGCTGGGGGGGCACAGTCAGCCAATCTCAATCTCTGGTTAATGCAATGCTAGCTTTTAAAAAAACAGTATTGCATTTGCTGTCAAACCTGAGCACTGCAGTGCTCTATGTGTAGTCTAAACTGTAGCAACTGCTTGCTACATTGTAGCAAGCAGTTTGCTATATTTTAAAAGTGAAAAAAAAGTTATTTTTTTAAATAAAATATGAGTGCTGTTGCACTTTGTGCAGGCAGGGTATAACCTGTAGCAACTGTTTGTTACATTTGTAGCAAACCGTTTACTACAGTTTAAAAGAAGAAATTATTTTTTTAAATAAATATGTAGGTTGAAGGAGGGCTGTGAGCAGGGCATGTAAATTGAACCTGAATGGCTGGGGCAGAGTGGGGGGTGTTGTACATCTGGCTACCTGGCTAGTGTGCCAGTAGAAGGACCCTGTACTTTTTTTTTTTTTTTTTGCTCTTCAGTCTACTTGCAATGTAGTGATCAGCCTATTGCAGTGAAGTGCTTTTTTTAAGGGGTGGGACGCTGGATCATAGTACAGGCCAGGGTGCTGATTGAACCAGCTATGCTTCTGGTATACAATAGCATACTCATACTGCAGGCAATGGAATTGCACTTTGAGCAAGCCAAACACTTTTTCCATGACTATCCACATCTGGGACAGGGTAATTTTAAAGCATTTCTCAGCGGCTCCCTGCAGGTTATGGACAAGATTTATGTGGATAGCCTGCATCACCTGGAAAACAAAATAGGGAAGATATTCATAATAAAACAGGGGAGACTGCTCAATATGCCCTATTCCACTATAAAAGAACAGAAATAACTATGGTGAACAACATTACAATAATTTAAAGTTAACAACTAGTTGACCATAAGAAATCCTACAATGCAGTAAGAGGTGAACTGGAGGGAGAAATACAAGAATCGTGGGCATTGCCAGGATGCTGAGCCTATATGTTCATGATGCACCCCCCATGTCTCAGACACTACTTGGCAGTTGATAGAATGTTAGCCCTTTCTTTTACAGTCCCTATACCCCTGTAGTCCAAATTGCATCCTTATAGCAACATCGGTGCAATCTTTCACACTGAGTACCTTAATAAAGCATGCCATTCTGCAGAAGGCCCACATGGTACTGGCTCATTCCTGTGGTGACACTGGCAAATGGATAAGCTCATCCTCTTGTGCTAGGAGTATGTCATGATACTGATGCAGTATTCTCAAGGTAGAAGCCTAATGGTCTGCAGTCTGTCTCTGTAAGGTCCCTGAGGCAAGTATAGCAAGAGCTATATGTACCTTAGTATCTACAGGTATAGGAAGACCACTTGATATTCCTCCACTACTCATTTGTGGACCATACAAACTCACCAAAGCCCTTTTGTTTTTTTTCTGCTCCTTGGCCAGCAAGTGTGATCCTTGCATGGAATTTTGGCACAATCAAAATGAGCAACGCAGTGAGAAACAGTCAGGCTTACAGCAAAACTGAGCAACTTTGCAGATTACAAAGTGGATAAAAAAGGTGCAGATTCATTTTCCTTTTGTAAGTCATCTGTACACAGAGTAAATACACAATAAAAAGTGACTAGAAATACTAAAAGGAGGGAAGACAGACTCATCTGTATAGAAAATTGCAGATTTTATAAACATTCCTCATTTACATCTTATTATGTCCTCATTTGCATAACACTTTCTGAATCGTCTTCTAACTACTTTGCTTTGCCACACCTAATAAACCACAGATACCACCAATTGTTTAAACTTGTTATACTCACATATGAGTTTCATTTATTTCTCAGCCAACCAAACTACATAGTATTATATTTATATAGGCATTGAATGTTAACTATTATATAAAAGCACACAACGTTACAATTGACCCCATACAACCACTCCATGCTTACAATGTTGAAATACTGTCTAACAAACTACAACTTAATAAATACAAAAGTTTAAACATAATTGATATTTACATCCCCCCAGCAACAATACTAACACCCTGGAGGACATTCTTAATTGGTTATCTACTACCTACCCTCAAGAAACTATTGTTATGGGAGATTTCAATACTGACTGCAATTCATGTTCATCAGACTCCCCCTCCACCCATATTAACCTCTACGGATTTTCACAGACCATATCTTCCTCCACAGAATAAGTAAACCTAACCAAAAAGAGAGTATCTGAGTATCCTTGACTGGATACTTATCAATAGTCATCCACACATGTACATGTCAGGGACCCTCCCCAACAACCTTAGTGATCACCTCATTACATATATAATTAAATACAAAACAGTCAGTACCCACTTGCCCACCTACAAGTCTGTCAGAAGCAAGAAGAACTTCAACCCCACAAAATTCCAATCTGAACTCAAATTATGTAACTGGACAGAGCTAAAACACAATCCCCTGGATGAGCCGGTAGTATACTTTAATACTAAATTCCTAAACATACTTGATTCACATGCTCCTAAACGGTCAATCAGAACTAAAGCAAAAATTGCCCCATGGCTTTCAAAAGACTCCAAATCTAAAATCATACTCAGAAATAAAGCATGGACCAAGTGGTGCACTACTAAAGCCCCTCTAGACCAAATTAATTTCCAGCAGCTAAGGAATGAGACAAAAAAATCCATCTTACTTGACAAAAAAAAATACTACTGCCATCTACAACAGAATAGTCAAAACAACCCTCAAAAGTTTTGGGGAGGTATAAACAATCTCCTCCATCCGGGTGAATCCTCCACTCCTACCCCTGCAGCTTCCAGCCATAAAAGTACTGAAGAAGTGTCAAATACCTTCAATAGTTTCTTCACAGAGACTATCCAGTCCCTAGCCAGCCAATTAACTACAAGTGGCTCTATAGTTAATACTGCTATACCCAACTTTCTACTCTCTTTTAGCCTCCAACCGGTCTCTATATCCCTCATCCGATCCTTATGGAAAAAACTAAAGCCAGCTACTCTTTCAGCCAACCTTCTCCCAGCTGAATATCTACAAAAAGCTGCATATGCTATAGCATACCCCATCTCTATCTTAATCAACAGAACCATAACAGATGCCACTGTCCCCGCCATTTGGAAAATATCCTATGTCATACCACTCCATAAAGACAGCACATCTACAGAACTGTCTAACTGTAGACCAATAGCCATATTGTCACCACTGGCCAAAATTATAGAGAAGTGTGTGCACAAACAACTTCTGCACAATCTCATTCAGAATAAACTGCTGACCAACTCTCAGCATGGCTTTAGACCCCCATCACAGCACCTCCACATCCCTCCTTTCTTTCACCAATGTAATTAACCACAACTGGAATAACAACAAAATATCTTCAGCCCTCTTTCTGGATCTGTCCAAAGCTTTTGATATGGTCAACTATCAGCTACTCATCCACACTCTGAAAACCTTATCCTTAGATAACCAAGCTCTCCAATGGTTCCATGCCTACCTCACTGGTAGGCAACAAGCGGTATTATGGCAGAACAAGCTCTCTTGCCTGTTACCTAATTCCACAGGAGTTCCCCAATGCTCCATATTAGGACCCCTTCTCTTTTCGATCTTTATTAATGATCTCCACACAGCCATCCCAGATGCTACCTGCATTCAATATGCAGATGACTCTACATTGGTATGCACTGACACCTCTCCAATAAACCTACTCTCAACAACCCAGAACACATTCACCATAGTTGAAAACTGCCTCTCTGATAGTCGCCTGATCTTAAACCCAAACAAAACCAAACTACTACTTTTCTCTTCCACTCGTAAATCCTCAGCAGCATCCTTTACCATAAAATCTAACAGCGGCATCATCATCTCAGATCCCTATACAAAACTCCTAGGAGTAATTATTGATAACAATTTTAATATTGACATGCGTGTTAATCAAACCATTAAATCCATAAACAAGAAACTTGGGTCACTATACAGGATAAAATCCTTCCTAACTCCAATGGCTAGAGCAGCCATTGCCCGCTCTCATCTTCTCTCTACCTTTCTTTATGCCTCTCCTATGCTTACTAACCTTAGCAAATTTGACCTTAGCAAACTCTCCAGCTGCTATAATCACATCACCAGATTTGCAACTGGCACGCCTATAGGACACCCCACTTCCTTAACTTGAAAGACCTCAGCTGGATAGAACTGCCAAGCCTTCTCCAGCTTAACCAGCTTATAGAAGCATATAAAATTCTCAAACAACCAGGCAACACCCCTGCACTGGAAAATATAATCATCCCATACAGCAATCTAGGCTTACTCCACTCATCTAATAGACTGCTTGTCCAAACAATCAAATCCAATAATTCAGCTGGTAATTCTCTGTTCGCTAATTCTGTTGGTAAAATATGGAACTCCCTCCCTGCCACCCTTACTCTTGTGACCTCCTATAGCCCAATTCAAGAAGAGTCTCAAACTCCATTTCATATCACACTGGCTATGTCCATGTTCCAGCCCTGATTAGCTCCTTCCTCTAAAATTGGGTACTAAATATCCTCTTGCTTACTTTAGCAGAGAAACTAAACCTTCTCAATTCTGAATATGATATTACTCTATACTCATTTGACTGAGTCAGTCTACAAAAAGATGCCTTTATTATGATGAATACCATTTGTAAATGTTAATCTGAGGTAGGGATCCTGCAGCCTCAATAGGAGGTATGTATATAAACTAAATTTAATTCTGCATTTGTTGTATCTTAAAACTAGCTTGCTTGAACAAGTCTGCAAAAATATTTTTTTCGCATAAATAATTACTATATGTAATTGTATCTGAAAACTAGCTTCTTGAGCAAGTCTGCAAAAATAATTTTTTCTCATAAATAATTACTATATGTAATTTTTTTCTGAATGTATCTATGTTGGAGCTTTTCTCCCCAGGCCTCTGCTGAAAATGGACATGTATCCAGTCGGACTATCCCGGTCAACAAATGTAAAATAAAAATAAAATTAAATTAAAAATGCCTTCTGTTGTCTAATTGAAGGGAACAATATTTCACCAGCAGAGAACTATAGTCCGTTTTTTAGGTAAATCATGTAGGTTTGCTTTTAGCTATCAGTTTACTAAGAAATGAATATGGGCAGGCAAAGATCTAAAATTTAATGATTTATCTCTTTTAGCCTGAAAATGATGGTTGGTTGAATTCATTTTCAATCAAAAATTGAATGCAACCTGATACTGTACTGGGATGCTATAAGCATTATGCCCTTAATTTTCTTTTATTAGTATGTTATAAACATTACATCACTGATTGTCCATTTTTTAACTATGTTATTTAGCCTCCCAGCTGATATATATACTTCTATGACAACCTGTGCATACAGTTGTGTAACTGCAGTTCCAATTCATGTACAAGTATTCATGCCCTGCTTGTTTGGTGCCACAGCTGTTCTTGTGTTAGCATATTTTTTTCTTTATACCATTTATTCCAATGTGATTCTAGTGATTCACTTTCTTGGTAATCCTAAAACCTGGCCAGACTCCTGTCACAAAC